>NC_092163.1:55233585-55261085 GCF_045791955.1 Oncorhynchus clarkii lewisi
CTCTCAGAGCGTTCACAGTCAGCCCACTGACACCCCTATCAGAACACAGCGAAAATCCAGTCTACTTGAACAGAGCAATACCCAATCACGAGGCATCAAAGCCAAAGGAACTGAGTAACATTAAGAAATGCTATAGATGGAAGGAATGCAGTTTGGAAACCTACCAAAAAACAATTAGGCAACAACAAATTCAATCCCTTCTAGACAATTTCCTGGGTAAAATGTTTCACTGCAATAGTGAAGGTGTAAACTTGGCAGTAGAAAATCTTAACAGTATATTTGACCTCTCAGCTTCCCTATCAAATCTAAAAATCTCAAATAGAAAACCGAAGAAAATAAACAACAATGACAAATGGTTTGATGAAGAATGCAAAAATCTAAGAAAGAAATTGAGAAACCTGTCCAACCAAAAACATAGAGACCCGGAAAACCTGAGTCTACGCCTTCACTATGGTGAATCACTAAAACAATACAGAAATACACTACGGAAAAAGAAGAAACAGCACGTCAGAAATCAGCTCAATGTAATTGAAGAATCGATAGACTCTAACCACTTCTGGGAAAAAACACTAAACAAACAACAACACAAAGAATTATCTATCCAAAATGGAGATGTATGTGTAAACCACTTCTCCAATCTTTTTGGCTCTATAGCAAAGAATAAAGAGCAAACACATATACATGATCAAATAGAAACCTTAGAATCAACTATTAAAGACTACCAGAACCCACTGGATTCTCCAATGGCCTTGAACGAGTTACAGGACAAAATAAAAACCCTCCAACCCAAAAAAGGCCTGTGGTGTTGATGGTATCCTTAATGAATTGATCAAACATACAGACAACAAATTCCAATTGGCTATACTAAAACTCTTTAACATCATCCTTAGCTCTGGCATCTTCCCCAATATTTGGAACCAAGGACTGATCACCCCAATCCATAAAAGTGGAGACAAATTTGACCCCAATAACTACCGTGAAATATGTGTCAACTGTGACCTTGGGAAAATCCTCTGCATTATCATTAACAGCAGACTCTTACATTTCCTCAATGAAAACAATGTACAGAGCAAATGTCAAATGGGCTTTTTACCAAATTACGATACAACAGACCATGTATTCACCCTGCACACCCTAATTGACAACCAAACAAACGAAAACAAAGGCAAAGTCTTCTCATGCTTTGTTGATTTCAAAAAAGCCTTTGACTCAATTTGGCATGAGGGTCTGCGATACAAATTGATGGAAAGTGGTGTTGGGGGTAAAACATACGACAATATAAAATCCATGTACACAAACAACAAATGTGCGGTTAAAATTGGCAAAAAAACACACACATTTCTTCACACAGGGTCGTGGGGTGAGACAGGGATGCAACTTAAGCCCCACCCTCTTCAACATATATATCAACGAATTGGTGAGGGCACTAGAACAGTCTGCAGCACCCGGCCTCACCCTACTAGAATCCGAAGTCAAATGTCTACTGTTTGCTGATGATCTGGTGCTTCTGTCACCAACCAAGGAGGGCCTACAGCAGCACCTAGATCTTCTGCACAGATTCTGTAAGACCTGGGCCCTGACAGTAAATCTCAGTAAAACCAAAATAATGGTGTTCCAAAAAAGGTCCAGTCGCCACGACCACAAATACAAATTCCATCTATACACTGTTGCCCTAGAGCACACAAAAAACTATACATACCTTGGCCTAAACATCAGCGACACAGGTAACTTCCACAAAGCTGTGAACAATCTGAGAGGCAAGGCAAGAAGGGCATTCTATGCCATCAAAAGGAACATACATTTCAACATACCAATTAGGATCTGGCTAAAAATACTAGTCATAGAGCCCATTGCCCTTTACGGTTGTGAGGTCTGGGGTCCGCTCACCAGCCAAAACTTCACAAAATGGGACAAACACCAAATTGAGACTCTGCATACAGAATTCTGCAAAAATATCCTCCGTGTACAACGTAGAACACCAAATAATGCATGCAGAGCAGAATTAGGCCGATACCCACTAATTATCAAAATCCAGAAAAGAGCTGTTAAATTCTACAACCACCTAAAAGGAAGCAATTCCCAAACCTTCCATAACAAAGCCATCACCTACAGAGAGATGAACCTGGAGAAGAGTCCCCTAAGCAAGCTGGTTCTGGGGCTCTGTTCACAAACACACCTCACAGAGCCCCAGGACAGCATCACAATTATACCCAACCAAATCATGAGAAAACAAAAAGATAATTACTTGACACATTGGAAAGAATTAACAAAAAATAGAGCAAACTAGAATGGTATTTGGCCCTAAACAGAGAGTACATCGCGGCAGAATACCTGACCACTGTGACTGACACAAAATTAAGGAAAGCTTTGACTATGTACAGACTCAGTGAGCATAGCCTTGCTATTGAGAAAGGCCGCTGTAGGCAGATGTGGCTCTCAAGAGAAGACAGGCTATGTGCACACTCCAATTTTGATAAACTCCCATATCTACTGGGTGAAATTCCACAGTGTGCCATCACAGCAGCAAGATTTGTGACCTGTTGCCACGAGAAAAGGGCAACCAGTGAAGAACAAACACCATTGTAAATACAACCCAAATGTATGCTTATTTATTTTCCCTTGTGTACTTTAACTATTTGTACATTGTTACAACACTGTATATATATATATATATATATATATATGTGTGTGTATAATATGATATTTGTAATGTCTTTATTGTTTTGAAATTTCTGTATGTGTAATGTTTACTGTTAATTTTTATTGTTTATTTCACTTTTGTAAATTATCTATCTCACTTGCTTTTGCAATGTTAACACATGTTTCCCATGCCAATAAAGCCCCTTGAAATGAATTGAATTTGAATTGAGAGAGAGAGAGAGAGAGAGAGAGATAGATAGAGAGAGAGAGAGAGAGAGAGAGAGAGGAAGAGAGTGAGAGAGAGAGAGATAAAGAGAGAGATAGAGAGGAAGAGAGTGGGAGAGAGAGATATAGAGAGGAAGAGAGAGAGATACAGATACAGATACAGATACAGATATATAGAGAGAAAGTATAGGCTAATAAACTATTATAAGTCTGATATAGTCTGGTGTGGGCTGTGTGGACTGGTTAACTGCTGGGAGCTGGTGTACTGTATAGTAAGGCATGGCAGTGAGCACTGGTATTTTCCCATAGGAAGCTGATTGATGTTTCCGGGGTGTGTGACACTGTGTGAAGGAAGCACCACTGCATGTTCTCAGCTCTGGGCTGGGTAGCCGGTGTTCATGGGAAAGTGGTGGCCCTTTGGATCCCCGAGCCACACCCCCTGACCCACGACCCGTAAGATGTCACCATCCTGGCATGCTGCCAGCCTCGTCATGGCATCCCAGGAGCCCAGCAACACCAGGAGATAGGAGCCAGAAACATTTATGTAGCAAATTGGAGGGGGATGGAACCAGATTCAAACCTGCAACCTTGAATCTGTCAGCCCAACTCCTGAGTCACTAGGTCCACTAATACTGTAGGTGCCAAACCCTTCATGATACAAGGTACGCTGTTATGTTGTCACTGGAGTTATGGGATAATATCTAACAGTGACACATATTGTACAACACCCAGGTGTAAAATGTGTCATCTAAAAGGATGTTGACAGTTCCATCGGTGGGTACATCCACGTCCTGCCAATCACACCTGTACCTTGGGCTGTGTCTATATCCATGCCAACCCAAGCAATAATGTCAAAGGCTATTCCTGAGGATGTGTCAGTCCATGGGCTAGCATGGTTGTCATGGTGATTAAACCCGGAGAGGGGCCGGCAGGGAAAATATGCTAAATTTAAAGTTTATGAAAACACTTAAATTAGTAAAAACACAGCCTCCGAGAGCTTTAATTTAACACATCCCCATGGAAGCCCAGAGTTACTGCAGAGAGAGACAGAGAGAGACAGAGAGACACAGAGACACAGAGAGACACAGAGAGAGAGACAGCGAGAGACAGAGAGACAGAGAGAGAGAGAGAGACATAGAGAGGGAGAGAGGGAGACAGAGAGAGAGAGAGAGAGACAGAGACAGAGACAGAGACAGAGAGAGAGAGAGAGAGAGAGACAGAGACAGAGACAGAGAGAGAGAGAGAGAGAGAGAGAGAGAGAGAGAGAGAGACAGAGAGAGCGAGAGAGAGGGAGAGAGCGAGAGAGAGGGAGAGAGAGGGGGGGCAATACATATGGTGTGTGTGTCTCTGAGGGCCTTATACTGTATTTACAGCAGTGTTACACAGATTGGATATACCATGCGTAGTTACATCATCAACTACCAGTAGTATAGCAGTTAAATGGCCAGAGAAGGAACAAACAGTATCTCCTGAGCATAAAGGTCCAGATCTCTTGACAGGGGCAGTACTATCCTCCAGCCACTACTGCTTCTGCTCTACTGATGCTAATAGCGCTGAGAGGTGTGTGTAAGGAGGCGGAGAGTGATTCATTTCTGGCACTGAGCACTGTGATTTATGACGTTCTTAATGAGTCTCTCTCCCTGTGTGTGTTGGAGAGGCTTCTTGAGTTACAGTTCCTCCTCTCTGTCTTGGCCCAGGCCTGCAATAACACTCAGAGTGGTGTATGTAAATACACACCCTGGGTTCCGCACCACGTAAATGCTAGGTGGCACTTTAAAGACAAACAGAAATGGAGAGAGAGAGCGACAGAGAAAGAGAGAGAGCATTAACATAAGAAAACAGCTGTGCTGAGCTGGACTGCTGTCGAGGGTTGTAGCAGCATCAGATATAGCAAAATAAGGTCTAAAATATGTGTGTGTGTGTGTGTGTGTGTGTGTGTGTGTGTGTGTGTGTGTGTGTGTGTGTGTGTGTGTGTGTGTGTGTGTGTGTTACAGTGTTTATGACGGCAGAGTGCAGTGCTGTTTCAGAGTGGGGGTGTTTGGTTTGGCTCATGCCAGGCTTCAGCATGGCAATCGAGAGAGCCATCCAACCTTACAACCACACAGCACAGCACCGCTCTGCACTTTCTATATACTCTACAATGCTACACCCAGTCGTCTTCACATTGTATCTCAACTGGTGAGAATGTTCCCTTACAGGAGGTTTGTACTTCCTCTCAGAGTGACATGCACTTTCTACAGCACTTCTATGTGCCCTAGGACAGGTATGGGAGCCTTTCCATCTCTGACAAAGGCCTTGAGGCTGATATGTAAAGATTAATATTAATAAGCAGTGATACTATCAAGAGCAGTGATACTATCAAGAGCAGTGATACTATCATAGGCAGTGATACTATCATGAGCAGTGATACTATCAAGAGCAGTGATACTATCAAGAGCAGTGATACTATCAAGAGCAGTGATACTATCATGAGCAGTGATACTATCAAGAGCAGTGATACTATCAAGAGCAGTGATACTATCATGAGCAGTGATACTATCAAGAGCAGTGATACTATCAAGAGCAGTGATACTATCAAGAGCAGTGATACTATCAAGAGCAGTGATACTATCAAGAGCAGTGATACTATCAAGAGCAGTGATACTATCAAGAGCAGTGATACTATCATGAGCAGTGTGCGGGTTTCTTCTTTTTTCTCATCAGTGTCTTTTGAGTGGCATTTCTATAGTGCCAACCTTGAATGTCTTGTAGTCACTGTAGCACCCTCTAGCTCTCTCTCAGTGGAACTGCAGAGCATAAAGTGTGTTTGTGTGTTCATGCATACCTGTGTGTAGATGTGTATAAGTGTGTGTTTGTGCGCCCATACTTTTTGTGTGTGTACGTGTGAGAGAAGGGTTGCCACGGTTACAGCGGGGTATGATTCAGTATTAATGAACAGTCACGTAGGCCTACTCTGCAAACTGAACAACAGACTCACATAGACCCCCACTCTGCACTCTCTCTTTCATCCGTCATGGTGGGGATTTATAGAGTGACCATGTTCACACTGAGGTGGATGTGTTAAGAGACATCTAAGGAATGCAGGTCAAGTCTTCCATCGTAAATTCACAGAGTGTGTTTCTGGGTTGGAAGACCCCACACTAAGAGAAAGTCCGAAGACTTCTCACAACTGACACCCTTTCGTGTCAGGTTTGGTCAAAACAACGTATTCAACCAATGGAAGTTGTGATGGCAAAGTAGTTTTCACATCTGTATTTAAATTTGAGAGGGATGTGGTGAGGGAGAGTGAGAGAGAGGACTCAGGGTGTATGCTAATTTGGTATAGAGCAGACCTAACTCACTCCATTAAATTAATCAAAACAGGAACATTCTACATTTGGCTAGAAATTCAAAAGGAAATTATCCTAACAGAGAAAAATGTCCTCCTGTGTGCTACCTATATCCCCCCTTCTAGAATCCCCATATTTTAATGAAGACAGCTTCTCCATCCGGGAGGGGGAAATCAATCATTTCCAGGCCCAGGGACATGTGCTAGTCTGTGGCGACCTAAATGCCAGAACCGGACAAGAACCTGACATCCTCAGCACACAGGGGGACAAACACCTGCCTGGGGGTGACAGCATTCCCTCCCACATATGCCCCCCTAGGCACAACTATGACAACATAACCAACAAAACGGGTCACATCTCCTGCAGCTCTGTCGCAAGCTGGGTATGTACATAGTCAATGGTAGGCTTCGAGGGGACTCCTATGGTAGGTACACCTATAGCTCATCTCTTGGCAGTAGTACTGTAGACTACTTTATCACTGACCTCAACCCAGAGTCTCTCAGAGCGTTCACAGTCAGCCCACTGACACCCCTATCAGACCACAGCAAAATCACAGTCTACTTAAACAGAGCAATACTCAATCATGAGGCATCAAAGCCAAAGGAACTGAGTAACATTAAGAAATGCTATAGATGGAAGGAATGCAGTTTGGAAACCTACCAAAAAACAATTAGGCAACAACAAATTCAATCCCTTTTAGACAATTTCCTGGGTAAAACGTTCTGCTGTAATAGTGAAGGTGTAAACTTGGCAGTATATTTGACCTCTCAGCTTCCCTATCAAATCTGAAAATCTCAAATAGAAAACCGAAGAAATTGAGAAACCTGTCCAACCAAAAACATAGAGACCCGGAAAACCTGAGTCTACGCCTTCACTATGGTGAATCACTGAAACAATACAGAAATACACTACGGAAAATGAAGGAACAGCATGTCAGAAATCAGCTCAATGTAATTGAAGAATCCATAGACTCTAACCACTTCTGGGAAAATTGGAAAACACTAAACAAACAACAACACGAAGAATTATCTATCCAAAATGGAGATGTATGGGTAAACAACTTCTCCAATCTTTTTGGCTCTATAACAAAGAATAAAGAGCAAAAACATATACGTGATCAAATACAGATCTTAGAATCAACTAGTAAAGACTACCAGAACCCACTGGATTCTCCAATTACAATGAATGAGTTACAAGACAAAATAAAAACCCTCCAACCCAAAAAGGCCTGTGGTGTTGATGGTATCCTCAATGAAATGATCAAATATACAGACAACAAATTCCAATTGGCTATACTAAAACTCTTTAACATCATCCTTAGCTCTGGCATCTTCCCCAATATTTGGAACCAAGGACTGATCACCCCAATCCACAAAAGTGGAGACAAATTTGACCCCAATAACTACCGTGGAATATGCGTCAACTGTAACCTTGGGAAAATCCTCTGCATTATCATTAACAGCAGACTCGTACATTTCCTCAATGAAAACAATGTACTGAGCAAATGTCAAATTGGCTTTTACCAAATTACCGTACAACAGACCATGTATTCACCCTGCACACCCTAATTGACAACCCAACAAACCAAACCAAAGGCAAAGTCTTCTCATGCTTTGTTGATTTCAAAAAAGCCTTTGACTCAATTTGGCATGAGGGTCTGCTATACAAACTGATGGAAAGTGGTGTTGGGGGTAAAACATACAACATTATAAAATCCATGTACACAAACAACAAGTGTGCGGTTAAAATTGGCAAAAAACACACACATTTCTTCACACAGGGTCGTGGGGTGAGACAGGGATGCAGCTTAAGCCCCACCCTCTTCAACATATATATCAACGAATTGGCGCGGGCACTAGAAAAGTCTGCAGCACCCGGCCTCACCCTACTAGAATCCGAAGTCAAATGTCTGCTCTTTGCTGATGATCTGGTGCTTCTGTCACCAACCAAGGAGGGCCTACAGCAGCACCTAGATCTTCTGCACAGATTCTGTAAGACCTGGGCCCTGACAGAAAATCTCAGTAAGACCAAAATAATGGTGTTCCAAAAAAGGTCCAGTCACCAGGACCACAAATACAAATTCCATCTAGACACTGTTGCCCTAGAGCACACAAAAAACTATACATACCTTGGCCTAAACATCAGCGCCACAGGTAACTTCCACAAAGCTGTGATTGATCTGAGAGACAAGGCAAGAAGGGCATTCTATGCCATCAAAAGGAACATACATTTCAACATACCAATTAGGATTTGGCTAAAAATACTTCATTCATAGAGCCCATTGCCCTTTATGGTTGTGAGGTCTGGGGTCTGCTCACCAACCAAGACTTCACAAAATGGGACAAACACCAAATTGAGACTGCACGCAGAATTCTGCAAAAATATCCTCCGTGTACAACGTAGAACACCAATTAATGCATGCAGAGCAGAATTAGGTCGATACCCACTAATTATCAAAATCCAGAAAAGAGCTGTTAAATTCTATAACCACCTAAAAGGAAGCGATTCCCAAACCTTCCACAACAAAGCCATCACCTACAGAGAGATGGACCTGGAGAAGAGTCCCCTAAGCAAGCTGGTCCTGGGGCTCTGTTCACAAACACAAACACACCCTACAGAGCCCCAGGACAGCAGCACAATTATACCCAACCAAATCATGAGAAAACAAAAAGATAATTACTTGACACATTGGAAAGAATTAACAAAAAAACAGAACAAACTAGAATGCTATTTGGCCCTACACAGAGAGTACACAGCGGCAGAATACCTGACCACTGTGACTGACCCAAAATTAAGGAAAGCTTTGACTATGTACAGACTCAGTGAGCATAGCCTTGCTATTGAGAAAGGCCGCCGTAGGCAGACATGGCTCTCAAGAGTAGACAGGCTATGTGCTCACTGCCCACAAAATGAGGTGGAAACTGAGCTGCACTTCCTAACCTCCTGCCCAATCTATGACCATATTAGAGAGACATATTTCCCTCAGACTACACAGATCCACAAAGAATTCTAAAACAAATCCAATTTTGAAAAACTCCCATATCTACTGGGTGAAATTCCACAGTGTGCCATCACAGCAGCAAGATTTTTGACCTGTTGCCACGAGAAAAGGGCAACCAGTGAAGAACACACACCATTGTAAATACAACCCATATTTATGCTTATTTATTTTATCTTGTGTCCTTTACCATTTGTACATTGTTAAAACACTGTATATATATAATATGACATTTGTAATGTCTTTACTGTTTTGAAACTTCTGTATGTGTAATGTTTACTGTAAATTGTTATTGTTTATTTCACTTTATATATTCACTTTATATATTATCTACCTCACTTGCTTTGGCAATGTTAACACATGTTTCCCATGCCAATAAAGCCCTTGAATTGAATTGAATTGAATTGAGAGTGAGAGAGAGGGATGTGGCGAGGGAGAGTGTGAGAGAGAGAGAGAGAGAGAGAGGGGGATGTGGTGAGGGAGAGTGAGAGAGAGAGAGAGAGAGAGAGAGAGAGAGAGAGAGAGGAATGTGGTGACGGAGAGTGAGAGAGAGAGAGAAATAGAGAGAGAAAGAGAGAGGGGGGGATGTGGTGAGGGAGAGTAGGAGAGAGAGAGAGAGAGAGAGAGGGATGTGGTGAGGGAGAGTAGGAGAGAGAGAGAGAGAGAGAGAGAGAGAGAGAGAGAGAGAGGAATGTGGTGACGGAGAGTGAGAGAGAGAGAGAAATAGAGAGAGAAAGAGAGAGGGGGTATGTGGTGAGGGAGAGTAGGAGAGAGAGAGAGAGAGAGAGGGATGTGGTGAGGGAGAGTAGGAGAGAGAGAGAGAGAGAGAGAGAGAGAGAGAGAGAGAGAGAGAGAGAGAGAGACCCTATGTGGCTCTGATCAAATGGAATACTCTGAGAATAGGGCGACACAGAGCTTGTTTCTGTTTGTCCCTCCAGTTCAGTCTCATGATGTTTGATGTTTATGTCAGCAGAGAGTGAGTGTGACAGTGAGAGGTTCTCTTCATTTTCAGTGACCCTGACCCCATAGTGCCTGTGATGACCTAAACAAACTGTTATATCCTGCCAGGTCGGCCCTGTCCGGGGGTATTGTCGGACGGGGCCACAGTGTCTCCTGAACCCTCCTGTCTCAGCCTCCAGTAATTATGCTGCAGTAGTTTATGTGTCGGGGGGCTAGGGTCAGTCTGTTATATCTGGAGTACTTATCCTGTCATATCCTGTGTCCTGTGTGAATTTAAGTATGCTCCCTCTAATTCTCTCTTTCTCTCTACTCTCATGGGACCTGAGCCCTAGGACCATGCCTCAGGACTACCTGGCCTGATGACTCCTTGCTGTCCCCAGTCCACCTGGTCGAGCTGCTGCTCAAGTTTCAACTGTTCTGCCTGCGGTTATGGAACCCTGACCTGTTCACTGGACGTGCTACCTTGTCACAGACCTGCTGTTTTCGACTCTCTCTCTCTCTACCGCACCTGCTGTCTCTAACTCTGAATGATCAGCTATGAAAAGCCAACTGACATTTACTCCTGAGGTGCTGACCTGTTGCACCCTCTACAACCACTGTGATTATTAATATTTGACCCTCCTGGTCATTTATGAACGTCTGAACATCTTGGCCATGTTCTGTTATAATCTCCACCCGGCACAGCCAGAAGAGGACTGGCCACCCCTCAAAGCCTGGTTCCTCTCTAGGTTTCTTCCAAGGTTCCTGCATTTCTAGGGAGATTTTCCTAGGCACGGTGCTTCTGCACCTGCATTGCTTGCAGTTTGGGGTTTAAGCTGGGTTTCTGTACAGCACTTTGAGACATCAGCTGATGTAAAAAGGGCTTTATAAAAACATTTGATTGATTATTACCTACTTAGATACCTCTCTCCCAACCTCCAGCTAGCTATCTTCCCCTTTCTCTCAATCTTTCTCTTTTCCTATCCCTCCACCTCTGTCTTCTATCTCTCCATCCATCTCTTTTCCTCTCTTCTTTCTGTCAATTTCTCAATGTTCTTCTCCCTTCCATCTCTCCCTTTTCCTCACTCTTCCATCTATCCATCTCTTTCTATCTCTCCCTCAAGATAAACCAACCAACCTGCCGTGGAACTCAAGCCTTTCCTCTCCGCCACAGAGCACCCAGAGCTGTATACAAAAAAACAAGGTGGGTTTGACGTAGTTGAAACACACAGGACAGATTAAAGGACCAGTGTGTTTACCTTAACCTCTCTCTACTGCACTCTAACATGCCAACTACTTCCTAATTCAATTACAACTTGAAAGCTGAAAAGTGGGCATCAAGGACATTGACAAACACTCTCAAAGGGGATTATCCATCGGCAAACTTAGGCTGGTGTTGCGGAGGTGGTTTGCATGGTGAGTGACCTTAACTGGGACTTGAAAACTCATTTTTGCTCCCAGGGTTAATATCTAGGCTCTAGCCTGGACAACTCAAGACTGTAGTTCAAGGGTAAACAGCTCCACTCTTCAAGGGCCACAGCCATAATTACTTGGTCCTTGCCTTTTAAGGGACTGAACTGTACCTGGGAAACGACCAGCTCTCTCCGAGCTTTAGGTGCCATGGAGGAAGGACAACCAGCAGGAATACAGAACTCAAGAGCCTGGGTTGTTCACCCTCAGCTTAGATGCCCTCCTCAGGGACACCATAGAAGGCAGGCTTCAGTATCAGTGGAGCTGCGTTCAGTGGGTTGTGTTCAGTGGGTTGTGTTAAGTGGGTTGTGTTCAGAGCCACCTTACTGTAGCCCAGTGCAGCAGAGTCAGCAGGGCTCATGTGGAGGATATTAGCTGCTCTGCTGTGTACCCTGTTACAACCAGCAGAGACACACACTGCTGCTCTGCTGTGTACCCTGTTACAACCAGCAGAGACACACACTGCTTCTCTGCTGTGTACCCTGTTACAACCAGCAGAGACACACACTGCTGCTCTGTTGTGTACCCTGTTACCACCAGCAGAGACACACACTGCTGCTCTGCTGTGTACCCTGTTACAACCAGCAGAGAGACACACTGCTGCTCTGCTGTGTACCCTGTTACAACCAGCAGAGACACACACTGCTGCTCTGCTGTGTACCCTGTTACAACCAGCAGAGACACACACTGCTGCTCTGCTGTGTACCCTGTTACAACCAGCAGAGACACACACTGCTGCTCTGCTGTGTCCACGGTTACAACCAGCAGAGACACACACACTGCTGCTCTGCTGTGTACCCTGTTACAACCAGCAGAGACACACACTGCTGCTCTGCTGTGTACCCTGTTACAACCAGCAGAGACACACACACTGCTGCTCTGCTGTCTACCCTGTTACAACCAGCAGAGACACACACACTGCTGTTCTGCTGTGTACCCTGTTACAACCAGCAGAGACACACACACTGCTGCTCTGCTGTCTACCCTGTTACAACCAGCAGAGACACACACACTGCTGCTCTGCTGTGTACCCTGTTACCACCAGCAGAGACAAACACTGCTGCTCTGCTGTCTACCCTGTTACAACCAGCAGAGACACACACTGCTGCTCTGCTGTGTACCCTGTTACAACCAGCAGAGACACACACACTGCTGCTCTGCTGTGTACCCTGTTACAACCAGCAGAGACACACACACGGCTGCTCTGCTGTGTACCCTGTGTTATAATACGAGAGCCAAACCCCTGGGAGCTGGCCTAGATGCTACCGAAACCACAGCCTGTTAACCTCTGGACCAGACACACACACACACACACAGACACACACAGACACACACAGACAGACACACACACACAGACACACACACACACACACACACACACACACACACACACACACACACACACACACACGGTTCTCTGCTGTTCTCGTCTGTCTTGGGCTGACTCTCTACCCTGGTCTCTGTTGGTTCTCTGCTGTTCTCATCTGTCTTGGGCTGACTCTCTACCCTGGTCTCTGTTGGTTCTGGTCTGTCTTGGGCTGACTCTCTACCCTGGTCTCTGTTGTTTCTGGTCTGTCTTGGGCTGACTCTCTACCCTGGTCTCTGTTGGTTGTCTGCTGTTCTCATCTGTCTTGGGCTGACTCTCTACCCTGGTCTCTGTTGGTTCTCTGCTGTTCTCGTCTGTCTTGGGCTGACTCTCTACCCTGGTCTGTGTTGGTTCTCTGCTGTTCTCCTCTGTCTTGGGCTTATTCTCTACTCTGGTTTCTGCTGGTCTCGTCTGTCTTGGGCTGACTCTCTACCCTGGTCTCTGCTGGTCTCTTCTGTCTTGGGCTGACTCTCTACCCTGGTCTCTGCTGTTCCCGTCTGTCTTGGGCTGACTCTCTACCCTGGTCTCTGCTGTTCACGTCTGTCTTGGGCTGACTCTCTACCCTGGTCTCTGCTGGTCTCGTCTGTCTTGGGCTGACTCTCTACCCTGGTCTCTGCTGGTCTCGTCTTTCTTGGGCTGACTCTCTACCCTGGTCTCTGCTGTTCCCATCTGTCTTGGGCTGACTTTCTACCCTGGTCTCTGCTGGTCTCGTCTGTCTTGGGCTGACTCTCTACCCTGGTCTCTGCTGGTCTCGTCTGTCTTGGGCTGACTCTCTACCCTGGTCTCTGTTAGAGCCGATTTGGACATATTTGTATAAAGACTGAACATACGGAGCTCCATGTATATTTGTGTAAATATATGAAATATTAATGTACATGATGAAATATTAGGTACGTACCTTTATGATGTATATTTACCTGATTGAGATATATTAATGAAGTTAGTGTAATTCAGTTTTTGGCCCCCCCTCTTGCCCATTCATTGTATTGTGGTATGTGTGTTAGGATAAAGGCAGGAAGTTGGGCCTTCGGGGAGGGAGTCCTTGCTAGATGCGGGAGCGGTATAGTTTTTTGATCATACAGACATACAGACAGGTCATAATATGTATTTTCCATATCAAGTATTCTATGCTTTAAGTTGATTGGATAATCATTTATTTGTTAGATATAGGAAGAATAAACATTTTTGTTGCACCATATCCCTGGATGTCATGGAATGTATGGCCGTTTGGAAACCTTGAGTGTGGACTGTATGCGTACCTAACAACCCCGCTTCAGGCTTGGGCAGTGGCTATGGTAAAGACGAAAGGAAGCCACTACAGTCTCCGTTGGTTCTCTGCTGTTCCCGTCTGTCTTGGGCTGACTCTCTACCCTGGTCTCTGTTGGTTCTCTGCTGTTCCCGTCTGTCTTGGGCTGACTCTCTACCCTGGTCTCTGCTGTTCCTGTCTGTGTTGGGCTGACTCTCTACCCTGGTCTCTGCTGTTCCCGTCTGTCTTGGGCTGACTCTTTACCCTGGTCTCTGCTGTTCCCGTCTGTCTTGGGCTGACTCTCTACCCTGGCCTCTGCTGTTCACGTCTGTCTTGGGCTGACTCTCTACCCTGGTCTCTGTTGGTTGTCTGCTGTTCCAGTCTGTCTTGGGCTGACTCTCTACCCTGGTCTCTGCTGTTCCCGTCTGTCTTGGGCTGACTCTCTACCCTGGCCTCTGCTGTTCACGTCTGTCTTGGGCTGACTCTCTACGATGGTCTCTGCTGTTCCTGTCTGTCTTGGGCTGACTCTCTACCCTGGTCTCTGCTGTTCCCGTCTGTCTTGGGCTGACTCTTTACCCTGGTCTCTGCTGTTCCCGTCTGTCTTAGGCTGACTCTCTACCCTGGCCTCTGCTGTTCACGTCTGTCTTGGGCTGGCTCTCTACCCTGGTCTCTGTTGGTTGCCTGCTGTTCCAGTCTGTCTTGGGCTGACTCTCTACCCTGGTCTCTGCTGTTCCCGTCTGTCTTGGGCTGACTCTCTACCCTGGCCTCTGCTGTTCACGTCTGTCTTGGGCTGACTCTCTACCCTGGTCTCTGCTGTTCCCGTCTGTCTTGGGCTGACTCTCTACCCTGGTCTCTGCTGGTCTCGTCTGTCTTGGGCTGACTCTCTACCCTGGCCTCTGCTGTTCCCGTCTGTCTTGGGCTGACTCTCTACCCTGGTCTCTGCTGTTCCCGTCTGTCTTGGGCTGACTCTCTACCCTGGCCTCTGCTGTTCACGTCTGTCTTGGGCTGACTCTCTACCCTGGTCTCTCCTGTTCCCGTCCGTCTTGGGCTGACTCTCTACCCTGGTCTCTGCTGTTCCTGTCTGTCTTGGGCTGACTCTCTACCCTGGTCTCTGCTGTTCCCGTCTGTCTTGGGCTGACTCTCTACCCTGGTCTCTGCTGTTCCCGTCTGTCTTGGGCTGACTCTCTACCCTGGCCTCTGCTGTTCACGTCTGTCTTGGGCTGACTCTCTATGCTGGTCTCTGCTGTTCCCGTCTGTCTTGGGCTGACTCTCTACCCTGGTCTCTGCTGTTCCCGTCTGTCTTGGGCTGACTCTCTACCCTGGCCTCTGCTGTTCACGTCTGTCTTGGGCTGACTCTCTACCCTGGTCTCTGTTGGTTGTCTGCTGTTCCCGTCTGTCTTGGGCTGACTCTCTACCCTGGTCTCTGCTGTTCCCGTCTGTCTTGGGCTGACTCTCTACCCTGGCCTCTGCTGTTCATGTCTGTCTTGGGCTGACCCTCTACCCTGGTCTCTGCTGTTCCTGTCTGTCTTGGGATGACTCTCTACCCTGGTCTCTGCTGGTCTCGTCTGTCTTGGGCTGACTCTCTACCCTGGTCTCTGCTGGTCTCGTCTGTCTTTCGCTGACTCTCTAGCCTGGTCTCTGTTGGTTGTCGTCTGTCTTGGGCTGACTCTCTACCCTGGTCTCTGTTGGTTATCTGCTGTTCTCGTCTGTCTTGGGCTGACTCTCTACCCTGGTCTCTGCTCGTCTCGTCTGTCTTGGGCTGACTCTCTACCCTGGTCTCTGCTCATCTCGTCTGTCTTGGGCTGACTTTCTAAACTGGTCTCTGTTGGTTCTCTGCTGTTCCCGTCTGTCTTGGGCTGACTCTCTACCTTGGTCTCTGCTGGTCTCGTCTGTCTTGGGCTGACTCTCTACCCTGGTCTCTGTTGGTTCTCTGCTGTTCTCATCTGTCTTGGGCTGACTCTCTTACTTGGTCTCTGCTGTTCCTGTCTGTCTTGGGCTGACTCTCTACCCTGGTCTCTGGTGGTCTCTTCTGTCTTGGGCTGACTCTCTACCCTGGTCTCTGTTGGTTCTCATCTGTCTTGGGCTGACTCTCTACCCTGGTCTCTGTTGGTTCTCGTCTGTCTTGGGCTGATTCTCTACCCTGGTCTCTGTTGTTCCACATAAAGTAACACATCTATGGATGGGAGAGTTGAGTTCAGGCTTTCTGATACAGTGCTGAATCCCATATGAACTGTGAGCATCAGGGTTGCCGAATGCCTCTCCCTGTACACACATCCCATCTCACTAGTGTTGGGCGTAGATGTCATTAGAAGGAGAGAGGGAAATGTGTCAGGCTTTCAGGTGCAACATCTACAGTTGCCAGCCTGTATCATGTGTCATGTGTTAGACTGGCTGTGTGTGTTATTATAGGACACTAGCAGACCGACAGAATCATTTAAATACGCTTTGCTTTTCCAACTGTGGGTTCTGCACTTCAGACTAGCAACCCTTCTAACGCTGTTCTGCTGTAAATCTATCTCTGTAATCACACACACACGCGCGCGCACGCACAGACACACACACACACACACACACACACACACACACACACACACACACACACACACACACACACACACACAGGGCTGAGCTGTCCCTCTCTGTACCACCTCATTACTGGGCTCCCTCCTGGTCAGCCTGACCCTGCTGGTTAACTCTAATTTCAGAACTGTGTGTGTGTGTATGTGTGTGTTTCCACGTATCTATGTGTGTGTGTGTGTGTGTGTGTGCACGCGATAGAGAACATTTGGGCATAATATGGACAAGGAGAGCTGTAAATTGATCCCGAGTCGACGCAGGCAGCAGACACTGACAGCTTGTCATTCCCCAGCTCCCATTAGACGATGGTTCAGGTGTCCAGAGCACAGTGTGACGGCTGTTTGTTTTCTAATCTCATTATTTATTGTGACGGTTTCTTGGCCAAGGCCCAAATCTCACAGGCCCTTTTTAATTTATGTTAAGAGTCATTCTTGTTAGAAAATGAACTTCAACATTACTCCGTCCAAAAATAAGAATCTTCCCTGTCCTCACAGACATCCATCAGCATAGAAACAACTACTACTACCATCACGTTTCCATAACAACTGGGGAACGATAAAGTAGAGATGGAGGGATGGGGAAAGACAGCACAGGGAGGAGAGAGATGGTTACATCATCACTGGTCTCTACAGTGGACAGCTATGGAGAGATGGAGGATACATCATCACTGGTCTCTACAGTGGACAGCTATAGAGAGATGGTTACATCATCACTGGTCTCTACAGTGGACAGCTATAGAGAGATGGTTACATCATCACTGGTCTCTACAGTGGACAGCTATAGAGAGATGGTTACATCATCACTGGTCTCTACAGTGGACAGCTATAGAGAGATGGTTACATCATCACTGGTCTCTACAGTGGACAGCTATAGAGAGATGGTTACATCATCTCTGGTCTCTACAGTGGACAGCTACAGAGAGATGGTTACATCATCACTTGTCTCTACAGTGGACAGCTATAGAGAGATGGTTACATCATCACTGGTCTCTACAGTGGACAGCTATAGAGAGATGGTTACATCATCACTGGTCTCTACAGTGGACAGCTATAGAGAGATGGTTACATCATCACTGGTCTCTACAGTGGACAGCTATAGAGAGATGGTTACATCATCACTGGTCTCTACAGTGGACAGCTATAGAGAGATGGTTACATCATCACTGATCTCTACTGTGGACAGCTATAGAGAGATGATTACATCATCACTGGTCTCCACAGTGGACAGCTATAGAGAGATGGATACATTCACTGGTCTCTACAGTGGACAGCTATAGAGAGATGGATACATCATCACTGGTCTCTACAGTGGACAGCTACAGAGAGATGGTTACATCATCACTGGTCTCCACAGTGGACAGCTATAGAGAGATGGATACATTCACTGGTCTCTACAGTGGACAGCTATAGAGAGATGGATACATCATCACTGGTCTCTACAGTGGACAGCTATAGAGAGATGGTTACATCATCACTGGTCTCTACAGTGGACAGCAATAGAGAGATGGTAACATCATCACTGGTCTCTACAGTGGACAGCTATAGAGAGATGGTTACATCATCACTGGTCTCTACAGTGGACAGCTACAGAGAGATGGTTACATCATCACTGATCTCCACAGTGGACAGCTATAGAGAGATGGATACATTCACTGGTCTCTACAGTGGACAGCTATAGAGAGATGGATACATCATCACTGGTCTCTACAGTGGACAGCTATAGAGAGATGGTTACATCATCACTGGTCTCTGCAGTGGACAGCTATAGAGAGATGGAGTCATATTGTAATAGAGATACATATATATTAAATACTACTTTCATCATTTCTAACGATATAGTTTTTTACTGTTGAAGGAATATGTCACAGCCTACACTGGAAACCCCCTGTAAAAGGGATGTATGGACCATTTCATATGTCATTCTACTATACACATGTGAGATATATCTTCTATCTTGAGGTCTTCCTGGTAAGGTCACCTCTGCCACCAGGCATGTAGGCATGTAACCAGGGTGATGGAGGTCAACAAGTCCATCCTGACCTTGGTCTTAGTCTTGCTAGCTGGGAATGGTGGGGGGACTGTGTCCAACTCACTGTGATGGATTCTCAACCCGGCCGGCCGTAGAGGGAAATAACTCTGGTCCGTTTGTTAGGGAGGGATTTCTGACCAACCTGATATAATAACTGTCCTCTGCTGGGGTATCTATCTATCTCTAGGACTTAGTGACTGAGGTGATCTGCTGGGGTATCTATCTGTCTCTAGGACTTAGTGACTGAGGTGATCTGCTGGGGTATCTATCTATCTCTAGGACTTAGTGACTGAGGTGATCTGCTGGGGTATCTATCTATCTCTAGGACTTAGTGACTGATGGTGATCTGCTGGGGTATCTATCTATCTCTAGGACAGAGACTGAGGTGATCTGCTGGGGTATCTATCTATCTCTAGGACTTAGTGACTGAGGTGATCTGCTGGGGTATCTATCTATTTCTAGGACTTAGTGACTGAGGTGATCTGCTGGGGTATCTATCTATCTCTAGGACTTAGTGACTGAGGTGATCTGCTGGGGTATCTATCTATCTCTAGGACTTAGTGACTGAGGTGATCTGCTGGGGTATCTATCTATCTCTAGGACTTAGTGACTGAGGTGATCTGCTGGGGTATCTATCTATCTCTAGGACTTAGTGACTGAGGTGATCTGCTGGGGTATCTATCTATCTCTAGGACTTAGTGACTGAGGTGATCTGCTGGGGTATCTATCTATCTCTAGGACAGAGACTGAGGTGATCTGCTGGGGTATCTATCTATCTCTAGGACTTAGTGACTGAGGTGATCTGCTGGGGTATCTATCTATCTCTAGGACTTAGTGACTGAGGTGATCTGCTGGGGTATCTATCTATCTCTAGGACTTAGTGACTGAGGTGATCTGCTGGGGTATCTATCTATCTCTAGGACTTAGTGACTGAGGTGATCTGCTGGGGTATCTATCTGTCTCTAGGACTTAGTGACTGAGGTGATCTGCTGGGGTATCTATCTATCTCTAGGACAGAGACTGAGGTGATCTGCTGGGGTATCTATCTATCTCTAGGACTTAGTGACTAAGGTGATCTGCTGGGGTATCTATCTATCTCTAGGACAGTGACTGAGGTGATCTGCTGGGGTATCTATCTATCTCTAGGACTTAGTGACTGAGGTGATCTGCTGGGGTATCTATCTATCTCTAGGACTTAGTGACTGAGGTGATCTGCTGGGGTATCTATCTATCTCTAGGACTTAGTGACTGAGCTGATCTGCTGGGGTATCTATCTATCTCTAGGAATTATTGACTGAGGTGATCTGCTGGGGTATCTATCTATCTCTAGGACTTAGTGACTGAGGTGATCTGCTGGGGTATCTATCTGTCTCTAGGAATTAGTGACTGAGGTGATCTGCTGGGGTATCTATCTATCTATCTCTAGGACTTAGTGACTGAGGTGATCTGCTGGGGTATCTATCTATCTCTAGGACAGTGACTGAGGTGATCTGCTGGGCTATCTATCTATCTCTAGGACTTAGTGACTGAGGTGATCTGCTGGGGTATCTATCTATCTCTAGGACTTAGTGACTGAGGTAATCTGCTGGGTTATCTATCTATCTCTAGGACAGTGACTGGGGTTATCTGCTGGGGTATCTATCTATCTCTAGGACACAGACTGAGGTGATCTGCTGGGGTATCTATCTATCTCTAGGACTTAGTGACTGAGGTGATCTGCTGGGGTATCTATCTATCTCTAGGACTTAG
Source organism: Oncorhynchus clarkii lewisi (assembly GCF_045791955.1). Classification (NCBI taxonomy): domain Eukaryota; kingdom Metazoa; phylum Chordata; class Actinopteri; order Salmoniformes; family Salmonidae; genus Oncorhynchus; species Oncorhynchus clarkii. The sequence continues at coordinate 55,254,153 of NC_092163.1, forward strand.
TGACTGAGGTGATCTGCTGGGGTATCTATCTATCTCTAGGACTTAGTGACTGAGGTGATCTGCTGGGGTATCTATCTATCTCTAGGACAGTGACTGGGGTGATCTGCTGGGGTATCTATCTTTCTCTAGGACTTAGTGACTGAGGTGATCTGCTGGGGTATCTATCTATCTCTAGGACAGTGACTGGGGTTATCTGCTGGGGTATCTATCTATCTCTAGGACTTAGTGACTGAGGTGATCTGCTGGGGTATCTATCTATCTCTAGGACTTAGTGACTGAGGTGATCTGCTGGGGTATCTATCTATCTCTAGGACAGTGACTGAGGTGATCTGCTGGGGTATCGATCTCTCTCTAGGACAGTGACTGAGGTGATCTGCTGGGGGTCCTCCTCCAAAGCCATCACACACATCTTCTCTAGGACTGGGGGACACAGAAAGTTTTCCCAGACATGTGCTTAAACACACACACACAGACCTCCATGTTGAGTGGTTCATTCATAAAGGGGTCCTTGGGGAGACAAGGACCTAACCCTAAAAAAGGAGGATTTATGGTCTGTGATCTAACACTGGGCCTGTCTCCCTTTAGACCTGTCTCCCTCTAGGCCTGTCTCCCTCTAGGCCTGTCTCCCTCCAGACCTGTCTCCCCCTAGGCCTGTCTCCCTCTAGGCCTGTCTCCCTCTAGGCCTGTCTCCCTCTAGGCCTGTCTCCCTCTAGGCCTGTCTCCCTCTAGGCCTGTCTCCCCCTAGGCCTGTCTCCCTTTAGACCTGTCTCCCTCTAGACTTGTCTCCCTCTAGGCCTGTCTCCCTCTAGACCTGTCTCCCTCAAGGCCTGTCTCCCTCTAGGCCTGTCTCCCTCTAGGCCTGTCTCCCTCTAGACCCGTCTCCCTCTAGACCTGTCTCCCTCTAGACCTGTCTCCCTCTAGACCTGTCTCCCACTAGACCTGTCTCCCTCTAGGCCCGTCTCCCTCTAGGCTCGTCTCCCTCTAGACCTGTCTCCCTCTAGACCTGTCTCCCTCTAGACCTGTCTCCCTCTTTTTTTAACATTTTATTTCACCTTTATTTAACCAGGTAGGCTAGTTGAGAACAAGTTCTCATTTGCAACTGCGACCTGGCCAAGGTAAAGCATAGCAGTGTGAACAAACAACACAGAGTTACACATGGGGTAAACAATTAACAAGTCAGTAACACAGTAGAAAAAAAGGGGAGTCTATATACATTGTGTGCAAAAGGCATGAGGAGGTAGGCGAATAATTACAATTTTGCAGATTAACACTGGAGTGATAAATTATCAGGTGGTCATGTACAGAGATACTGGTGTGCAAAAGAGCAGAAAAGTAAATAAATAAAAACAGTATGGGGATGAGGTAGGTAAAAATGGGTGGGCTGTTAACCGATAGACTATGTACAGCTGCAGCGCTCGGTTAGCTGCTCAGATAGCAGATGTTTGAAGTTGGTAAGGGAGATAAAAGTCTCCAACTTCAGCGATTTTTGCAATTCGTTCCAGTCACAGGCAGCAGAGAACTGGAACGAAAGGCAGCCATATGAGGTGTTGGCTTTAGGGATGATCAGTGAGATACACCTGCTGGAGCGCGTGCTACGGATGGGTGTTGCCATCGTGACCAGTGAACTGAGATAAGGCGGAGCTTTACCTAGCATGGACTTGTAGATGACCTGGAGCCAGTGGGTCTGGCGACGAATATGTAGCGAGGGCCAGCCGACTAGAGCATACAAGTCGCAGTGGTGGGTGGTATAAGGTGCTTTAGTGACAAAACGGATTGCACTGTGATAAACTGCATCCAGTTTGCTGAGTAGAGTGTTAGAAGCAATTTTGTAGATGACATCGCCGAAGTCGAGGATCGGTAGGATAGTCAGTTTTAGTAGGGTAAGTTTGGCGGCGTGAGTGAAGAAGGCTTTGTTGCAGAATAGAAAGCCGACTCTTGATTTGATTTTCGATTGGAGATGTTTGATATGAGTCTGGAAGGAGAGTTTGCAGTCTAGCCAGACACCTAGGTACGAATAGATGTCACATATTCAAGGTCGGAACCATCCAGGGTGGTGATGCTGGTCAGGCGTGCGGGTGCAGGCAGCGAACGGTTGAAAAGCATGCATTTGGTTTTACTAGCGTTTAAGAGCAGTTGGAGGCCACGGAAGGAGTGTTGTATGGCATTGAAGCTCGTTTGGAGGTTAGATAGCACAGTGTCCAAGGACAGGCCGGAAGTATATAGAATGGTGTCGTCTGCGTAGAGGTGGCTCAGGGAATCGCCCGCAGCAAGAGCAACATCATTGATATATACAGAGAAAAGAGTCGGCCCGAGGATTGAACCCTGTGGCACCCCCATAGAGACTGCCAGAGGACCGGACAGCATGCCCTCCGATTTGACACACTGAACTCTGTCTGCAAAGTAATTGGTGAACCAGGCAAGGCAGTCATCCGAAAAACCGAGGCTACTGAGTCTGCCGATGAGAATATGGTGATTGACAGAGTCGAAAGCCTTGGCAAGGTCGATGAAGACGGCTGCACAGTACTGTCTTTTATCGATGGCGGTTATGATATCGTTTAGTACCTTGAGCGTGGCTGAGGTGCACCCGTGACCGGCTCGGAAACCAAATTGCACAGCGGAGAAGGTACGGTGGGATTCGAGATGGTCAGTGATCTGTTTGTTGACTTGGCTTTCGAAGACCTTAGATAGGCAGGGCAGGATGGATATAGGTCTGTAACAGTTTGGGTCCAGGGTGTCTCCCCCTTTGAAGAGGGGGATGACTGCGGTAGCTTTCCAATCCTTGGGGATCTCAGACGATATGAAAGAGAGGTAGAACAGGCTGGTAATAGGGGTTGCGACAATGGCGGCGGATAGTTTCAGAAATAGAGGGTCCAGATTGTCAAGCCCAGCTGATTTGTACGGGTCCAGGTTTTGCAGCTCTTTCAGAACATCTGCTATCTGGATTTGGGTAAAGGAGAACCTGAAGAGGCTTGAGCGAGTAGCTGCGGGGGGGGGGGGGGGGGGGGGGGGGGTGGAGCTGTTGGCCGAGGTTGGAGTAGCCAGGCGGAAGGCATGGCCAGCCGTTGAGAAATGCTTTTTGAAGTTTTCGATAATCATGGATTTATCGGTGGTGAACGTATTACCTAGCCTCAGTGCAGTGGGCAGCTGGGAGGAGGTGCTCTTGTTCTCCATGGACTTCACAGTGTCCCAGAACTTTTTGGAGTTGGAGCTACAGGATGCAAACTTCTTCCTGAAGAAGCTGGCCTTAGCTTTCCTGACTGACTGCGTGTATTGGTTCCTGACTTCCCTGAACAGTTGCATATCGCGGGGACTATTCGATGCTATTGCAGTCCGCCACAGGATGTTTTTGTGCTGGTCGAGGGCAGTCAGGTCTGGAGTGAACCAAGGGCTATATCTGTTCTTAGTTCTGCATTTTTTGAACGGAGCATGCTTATCTAAAATGGTGAGGAAGTTACTTTTAAAGAATGACCAGGCATCCTCAACTGACGGGATGAGGTCAATGTCCTTCCAGGATACCTGGGCCAGGTCGATTAGAAAGGCCTGCTCACAGAAGTGTTTTAGGGAGCGTTTGACAGTGGGCCTGTCTCCCCCTAGACCTGTCTCCCGCTAGGCCTGTCTCCCTCTAGGCCTGTCTCCCTCTAGGCCTGTCTCCCTCTAGACCTGTCTCCCTCTAGACCTGTCTCCCTCGAGGCCTGTCTCCCTCTAGACCTGTCTCCCTCTAGACCTGTCTCCCTCTAGGCCTGTCTCCCCCTAGACCTGTCTCCCTCTAGGCCTGTCTCCCTCCAGACCTGTCTCCCTCTAGGCCTGTTTCCCTCTAGGCCTGTCTCCCTCTAGACCTGTCTCCCTCTAGGCCTGTCTCCCTCTAGACCTGTCTCCCTCTAGGCCTGTCTCCCTCTAGGCCTGTCTCCCTCTAGGCCTGTCTCCCTCTAGACCTGTCTCACTCTAGACCTGTCTCGCGCTCTGAATGTCTCGCGCTCTGAATGTCTCGCTCTCTGCCTGTCTCGCTCTCTGCCTGTCACGCTCTCTGCCTGTCACGCTCTCTGCCTGTCTCGCGTTCTGCCTGTTTCGCGCTCTGCCTGTCTTGCGCTCTGCCTGTCTCGCGCTCTGCCTGTCTCGCGCTCTGCCTGTCTCATGCTCTGCCTGTCTTGTGCTCTGCCTGTCTCGCACTCTGCCTGTCCCGCGCTCTGCCTGTTTCAGTCTCTGCCTGTTTCAGTCTCACCTAAAAAGTATGAACTGTGAAAGTGCCTGCTGTGTATTTATTTGAGCTTCTAAGCCATTAGAGTGAGTAGCAGCAGCAGTTCTGAGGCCTGTATCCCGGACAGGGACCTGGTTATACTCCTGTGGAAACAAGGTTGCAGAATCAAGTTAGAGACAAACATATTGTGAACGCCCCTCAGTTGGGGGTTGGGGTGTGTGTGTGTCAGTGGAGGTTGATGGACAGCCCTATAGGAGGACAGGCTCATTGATATGTTTTATATCATTCCATTAATTCCATTCCAGACATTACATTGAGCCTGTCCTCCTATAGCTCCTCCCAGCCTCCTCTGTTGTGTGTGTGTGTGTGTGTGTGTGTGTGTGTGTGTGTGTGTGTGTGTGTGTGTGTGTGTGTGTGTGTGTGTGTGTGTGTGTGTGTTGAGGGGGCCAGTAGGTCGTGGGGTCATGGTCTGAGCCCTGTCTCAACAACACAGTGTCTGTGCCTCCATCTTCAATAAATAGAGCCGTGCTTTCATACTTGCCACCCATCCATCAGTCCTCCAATCCCCAGTCAGCCAGGCTGTCACACTGAAACGAGTGTGTGCGAGTGTGCACATGCATGAATGAGTGAGTGAGTGTTGGAAAGTACGTCTACCAATGTAAAAGTCCCAAGACAATTGCATTCCACATGAAAAACCGAGTGTTGGAGTAGTGTAGTTCTGAACTGATTGGTGTATGTCACCGTCTTAAGTTAGAAGTGCCTCCTCGGTGTGTCTTCTGCAGTTTACCAGCCTTGTCCACACTTAGGAGGAGTCTGCATTTCACACATTAACGTCAACCTGACAGAGGCAACGTAAAATCAATAAACAAACAGTTTTCACAATTTACATGCTTTTCTTGTTTCAAGTATGTTTTATTATGAGAAGTACAATATATCCTTGTATACTTGTACAACTATGGAGCGTATGTCCATATATAATTATATATAATTGTACAATTTGTTATTACAGTAACACTCTCTCCATCACCTGCAAACACACACACACACCACCAACAACAACAACAACCACACTTCGTTAGTACAATGGAGCAATGTTTAGAGAGTCCACACTCTAAATGACCTCACAGTGTGTGTGTGTGTGTGTGTGTGTGTGTGTGTGTGTGTGTGTGTGTGTGTGTGTGTGTGTGTGTGTGCGTGTGTGTGTGTGTGTGTGTGTGTGTGTGTAGGCAGGCATGTGGGTATGTATGTGTACAAATTAGTATGTGTGAAGTGATGAGACACTTGATTAGTTTTATTCCGTCAGACAACAGCTTCTGTGTACAGACCTGCCCAAACACACTGCCATACACTACTCCTCCAATACTCTCGCCGTCTCTCTCTCTCTCTCTCTCTCTCTCTCTCTCTGTCTCTCACTCTCTCTCTCTCTCTCTCTCTCTCTCTCTCTCTCTCTCTCTCTCTCTGTCTCTCTCTCTCTCTCTCTCTCTTCAATTCAATTCAATTCAAGGGCTTTATTGGCATGGTAAACATGTGTTAACATTGCCAAAGCAAGTGAGGTAGATAATATACAACAGTGAAATAAAAAAATAAAAAAACAGTAAACATTACACATACATAAGTTTCAAAACAATAAAGACATTACAAATTATATATATATACAGTGTTGTGACAGTGTACAAATGGTTAAGGAAAATAAGTAAGCATAAATATGGGTTCTATTTACAATGGTGTTTGTTCTTCACTGGTTGCCCTTTTCTTGTGACAACAGGTCACAAATTTCCTTCCCATTCCCTTCTCCTCACCCTATCACTAATCATCCCTACCCTCTCCTCACCCTATCACTCCTCATCCCTACCCTCTCCTCATCCCTACCTTCTCCTCATCCCATTCCCTTCTCCTCACCCTATCACTCCTCAGCCCTACCCTCTCCTCACCCTATCACTCCTCATCCCTACCCTCTCCTCACCCTATCACTCCTCAGCCCTACCCTCTCCTCACCCTATCACTCCTCATCCCTACCCTCTCCTCATCCCTACCTTCTCCTCATCCCATTCCCTTCTCCTCACCCTATCACTCCTCAGCCCTACCCTCTCCTCACCCTATCACTCCTCATCCCTACCCTCTCCTCATCCCTACGCTCTCCTCATCCCTACCTTCTCCTCATCCCATTCCCTTCTCCTCACCCTATCACTCCTCATCCCTACCCTCTCCTCACCCTATCACTCCTCATCCCTACACTCTCCTCATCCCTACCTTCTCCTCATCCCTACCCTCTCCTCACCCTATCACTCCTCATCCCTACCCTCTCCTCACCCTATCACTCCTCATCCCTACCCTCTCCTCATCCCTACCTTCTCCTCATCCCTACCCTCTCCTCACCCTATTACTCCTCATCCCTACCCTCTCCTCATCCCTACCCTCTCCTCATCCCTACCCTCTCCTCATCCCTACCCTCTCCTCATCCTATCACTCCTCATCCCTACCCTCTCCTCACCCCTACCCTCTCCTCATCCCTACCCTCTCCTCATCCCTATCAGAGACCAAAAGCAGGGATGTAATGTCAAGTCCTATCAGAGGGAGCTCTGGAGACAATTCTGTCCTAGGAGTCACAATAAAAGTGTTTTAGGAACAACATAGAGTTGCATAATATACAGTTGTATAATATAGAGTTGTGTTTCTGTTATAGTAAAATTGCTCAAGTCTAAAGTGTTTCTTCAGAGTAAATCTCAGCTGATAATGAC
>NC_092163.1:55263585-55286085 GCF_045791955.1 Oncorhynchus clarkii lewisi
CACACGACTCCCTGGGTCAGACCATAGAGACATGGCTGGTAGTCCTTACCACACGACTCCCTGGGTCAGACCATAGAGACATGGCTGGTAGTCCTTACCACACGACTCCCTGGGTCAGACCACATGACTCCCTGGGTCAGACCATAGAGACATGACTGGTAGCCCTTACCACACAACTTTCTGGGTCAGACCACACGACTCCCTGGGTCAGACCACACGACTCCCTGGGTCAGACCACATGACTCCCTGGGTCAGACCATAGAGACATGACTGGTAGCCCTTACCACAAGACTCCCTGGGTAAGACCACACAACTCCCTGGGTCAGACCACACGACTCCCTGGGTCAGACCACACGACTCCCTGGGTCAGACCACAGAGACATGGCTGGTAGCCCTTACGACACGACTCCCTGGGTCAGACCATAGAGACATGACTGGTAGCCCTTACCACACGACTCCCTGGGTCAGACCACACGACTCCCTGGGTCAGACCATAGAGACATGACTGGTAGCCCTTACAACACAACTCCCTGGGTCAGACCACACGACTCCCTGGGTCAGACCATAGAGACATGACTGGTAGCCCTTACCACACGACTCCCTGGGTCAGACCACACGACTCCCTGGGTCAGACCACACGACTCTCTGGGTCAGACCACATGACTCCCTGGGTCAGACCATAGAGACATGACTGGTAGCCCTTACCACACGACTCCCTGGGTCAGACCACACGACTCCCTGGGTCAGACCACACAACTCCCTGGGTCAGACCACACGACTCCCTGGGTCAGACCACAGAGACATGGCTGGTAGCCCTTACCACACGACTCCCTGGGTCAGACCACATGACTCCCTGGGTCAGACCACAGAGACATGGCTGGTAGCCCTTACCACACGACTCCCTGGGTCAGACCATAGAGACATGGCTGGTAGCCCTTACCACACGCCTCCCTGGGTCAGACCATAGAGACATGGCTGGTAGTCCTTACCACACGACTCCCTGGGTCAGACCATATAGACATGGCTGGTAGTCCTTACCACACGACTCCCTGGGTCAGACCATAGAGACATGGCTGGTAGTCCTTACCACACGACTCCCTGGGTCAGACCACACGACTCCCTGGGTCAGACCATAGAGACATGTCTGGTAGTCCTTACCACACGACTCCCTGGGTCAGACCATAGAGACATGGGTGGTAGCTCTTACCACACGACTCCCTGGGTCAGACCACACGACTCCCTGGGTAAGACCATAGAGACATGGCTGGTAGCCCTTACCACACGACTCCCTGGGTCAGACCACACGACTCCCTGGGTCAGACCATAGAGACATGACTGGTAGCCCTTACCACACGACTCCCTGGGTCAGACCAAACGACTCCCTAGGTCAGACCATAGAGACATGGCTGGTATCCCTTACCAGACGACTCCCTGGGTCAGACCATAGAGAAATTAATGGTAGCCCTTACCACACGACTCCCTGGGTCAGACCATAGAGACATGTCTGGTAGCCCTTACCACACGACTCCCTGGGTCAGACCATAGAGACATGGCTGGTAGCCCTTTCCACACGACTCCCTGGGTCAGACCACACGACTCCCTGGGTCAGACCATAGAGAAATGACTGGTAGCCCTTAACACACGACTCCCTGGGTCAGACCACACGACTCCCTGGGTCAGACCATAGAGACATGACTGGTAGCCCTTACCACACGACTCCCTGGGTCAGACCACACGACTCCCTGGGTCAGACCACACGACTCCCTGGGTCAGACCACACGACTCCCTGGGTCAGAACACAGAGACATGGCTGGTAGCCCTTACCACACGACTCCCTGGGTCAGACCACATGACTCCCTGGGTCAGACCACAGAGACATGGCTGGTAGCCCTTACCACACGACTCCCTGGGTCAGACCATAGAGACATGGCTGGTAGTCCTTACCACACGACTCCCTGGGTCAGACCATAGAGACATGGCTGGTAGCTCTTACCACACGACTCCCTGGGTCAGACCACACGACTCCCTGGGTAAGACCATAGAGACATGGCTGGTAGCCCTTACCACACGACTCCCTGGGTCAGACCACACGACTCCCTGGGTCAGACCATAGAGACATGACTGGTAGCCCTTACCACACGACTCCCTGGGTCAGACCATAGAGACATGGCTGGTATCCCTTACCAGACGACTCCCTGGGTCAGACCATAGAGAAATTAATGGTAGCCCTTACCACACGACTCCCTGGGTCAGACCATAGAGACATGTCTGGTAGCCCTTACCACACGACTCCCTGGGTCAGACCATAGAGACATGGCTGGTAGCCCTTTCCACACGACTCCCTGGGTCAGACCACACGACTCCCTGGGTCAGATCATAGAGAAATGACTGGTAGCCCTTAACACACGACTCCCTGGGTCAGACCACACGACTCCCTGGGTCAGACCATAGAGACATGACTGGTAGCCCTTGCCACACGACTCCCTGGGTCAGACCAAACGACTCCCTAGGTCAGACCATAGAGACATGGCTGGTATCCCTTACCACACGACTCCCTGGGTCAGACCATAGAGACATGACTGGTAGCCCTTACCACACTACTCCCTGGGTCAGACCAAATGACTATCTGGGTCAGACCACATGACTCCCTTGGTCAGACCATAGAGACATGACTGGCAGCCCTTACCACACGACTCCCTGGGACAGACCACACGACTCCCTGGGTCAGACCACACGACGCTCTGGGTCAGACCACACGACTACCTGGGTCAGACCACAGAGACATGGCTGGTAGACCTTACCACACGACTCCCTGGGTCAGACCACATGACTCCCTGGGTCAGACCATAGAGAAATTAATGGTAGCCCTTACCACACGACTCCCTGGGTCAGACCATAGAGACATGTCTGGTAGCCCTTACCACACGACTCCCTGGGTCAGACCATAGAGACATGGCTGGTAGCCCTTTCCACACGACTCCCTGGGTCAGACCACACGACTCCCTGGGTCAGACCATAGAGAAATGACTGGTAGCCCTTAACACACGACTCCCTGGGTCAGACCACACGACTCCCTGGGTCAGACCATAGAGACATGACTGGTAGCCCTTACCACACGACTCCCTGGGTCAGACCACACGACTCCCTGGGTCAGACCACACGACTCCCTGGGTCAGACCACACGACTCCCTGGGTCAGAACACAGAGACATGGCTGGTAGCCCTTACCACACGACTCCCTGGGTCAGACCACATGACTCCCTGGGTCAGACCACAGAGACATGGCTGGTAGCCCTTACCACACGACTCCCTGGGTCAGACCATAGAGACATGGCTGGTAGTCCTTACCACACGACTCCCTGGGTCAGACCATAGAGACATGGCTGGTAGCTCTTACCACACGACTCCCTGGGTCAGACCACACGACTCCCTGGGTAAGACCATAGAGACATGGCTGGTAGCCCTTACCACACGACTCCCTGGGTCAGACCACACGACTCCCTGGGTCAGACCATAGAGACATGACTGGTAGCCCTTACCACACGACTCCCTGGGTCAGACCATAGAGACATGGCTGGTATCCCTTACCAGACGACTCCCTGGGTCAGACCATAGAGAAATTAATGGTAGCCCTTACCACACGACTCCCTGGGTCAGACCATAGAGACATGTCTGGTAGCCCTTACCACACGACTCCCTGGGTCAGACCATAGAGACATGGCTGGTAGCCCTTTCCACACGACTCCCTGGGTCAGACCACACGACTCCCTGGGTCAGATCATAGAGAAATGACTGGTAGCCCTTAACACACGACTCCCTGGGTCAGACCACACGACTCCCTGGGTCAGACCATAGAGACATGACTGGTAGCCCTTGCCACACGACTCCCTGGGTCAGACCAAACGACTCCCTAGGTCAGACCATAGAGACATGGCTGGTATCCCTTACCACACGACTCCCTGGGTCAGACCATAGAGACATGACTGGTAGCCCTTACCACACTACTCCCTGGGTCAGACCAAATGACTATCTGGGTCAGACCACATGACTCCCTTGGTCAGACCATAGAGACATGACTGGCAGCCCTTACCACACGACTCCCTGGGACAGACCACACGACTCCCTGGGTCAGACCACACGACGCTCTGGGTCAGACCACACGACTACCTGGGTCAGACCACAGAGACATGGCTGGTAGACCTTACCACAAGACTCCATGGGTCAGACCACATGACTCCCTTGGTCAGACCACAGAGACATGGCTGGTAGCGCTGACCACACGACTCCTTGGGTCAGAACATAGAGACATGGCTGGTTGCCCTTACCACACGACTCCCTGGGTCAGACCATAGAGACATGGCTGGTAGTCCTTACCACACGACTCCCTGGGTCAGACCATAGAGACACGGCTGGTAGTCTTTACCACACGACTCCCTGGGTCAGACCACACGACTCCCTGGGTCAGACCATAGAGACATGGCTGGTAGCCCTTACCACACGACTCCCTGGGTCAGACCATAGAGACATGGCTGGTAGTCCTTACCACACGACTCCCTGGGTCAGACCACACGACTCCCTGTGTCAGACCATAGAGACATGGCTGGTAGCCCTTACCACACGACTCCCTGGGTCAGACCATAGAGACATGACTGGCAGCCCTTAACAACACGACTCCCTGGGACAGACCACACGACTCCCTGGGTCAGACCACACGACGCTCTGGGTCAGACCACACGACTCCCTGTGTCAGACCATAGAGACATGGCTGGTAGCCCTTACCACACGACTCCCTGGGTCAGACCATAGAGACATGGCTGGTAGCCCTTACCACACGACTCCCTGGGTCAGACCATAGAGACATGACTGGTAGTCCTTACCACAAGACTCCCTGGGTCAGACCATAGAGACATTGCTGGTAGCCCTTACCACACGACTCTCTGGGTCAGATCACTTGACTCCCTGGGTCAGACCATAGAGACATGGCTGGTAGCCCTTACCACACGACTCCCTGGGTCAGACCACACGACTCCCTGGGTCAGACCACACGACTCCCTGGGTCAGACCATAGAGACATGACTGGTAGCCCTTACCACACGACTCCCTGGGTCAGACCACACGACTCCCTGGGTCAGACCACACGACTCCCTGGGTCAGACCATAGAGACATGACTGGTAACCCTTACCACACGACTCCCTGGGTCAGACCATAGAGACATGACTGGTAGCCCTTACCACACGACTCCCTGGGTCAGACCAAACGACTCCCTAGGTCAGACCATAGAGACATGGCTGGTATCCCTTACCAGACGACTCCCTGGGTCAGACCATAGAGAAATTAATGGTAGCCCTTACCACACGACTCCCTGGGTCAGACCATAGAGACATGTCTGGTAGCCCTTACCACACGACTCCCTGGGTAAGACCATAGAGACATGGCTGGTAGCCCTTTCCACACGACTCCCTGGGTCAGACCACACGACTCCCTGGGTCAGACCATAGAGACATGACTGGTAGTCCTTACCACAAGACTCCCTGGGTCAGACCATAGAGACATTGCTGGTAGCCCTTACCACACGACTCTCTGGGTCAGATCACTTGACTCCCTGGGTCAGACCATAGAGACATGGCTGGTAGCCCTTACCACACGACTCCCTGGGTCAGACCACACGACTCCCTGGGTCAGACCACACGACTCCCTGGGTCAGACCATAGAGACATGACTGGTAGCCCTTACCACACGACTCCCTGGGTCAGACCACACGACTCCCTGGGTCAGACCACACGACTCCCTGGGTCAGACCATAGAGACATGACTGGTAACCCTTACCACACGACTCCCTGGGTCAGACCATAGAGACATGACTGGTAGCCCTTACCACACGACTCCCTGGGTCAGACCAAACGACTCCCTAGGTCAGACCATAGAGACATGGCTGGTATCCCTTACCAGACGACTCCCTGGGTCAGACCATAGAGAAATTAATGGTAGCCCTTACCACACGACTCCCTGGGTCAGACCATAGAGACATGTCTGGTAGCCCTTACCACACGACTCCCTGGGTAAGACCATAGAGACATGGCTGGTAGCCCTTTCCACACGACTCCCTGGGTCAGACCACACGACTCCCTGGGTCAGACCATAGAGACATGACTGGTAGCCCTTACCACACGACTCCCTGGGTCAGACCAAACGATTCCCTAGGTCAGACCATAGAGACATGGCTGGTATCCCTTACCAGACGACTCCCTGGGTCAGACCATAGAGAAATGAATGGTAGCCCTTACCACACGACTCCCTGGGTCAGACCATAGAGACATGTCTGGTAGCCCTTACCACACGACTCCCTGGGTCAGACCATAGAGACATGGCTGGTAGCCCTTAACACACGACTCCCTGGGTCAGACCACACGACTCCCTGGGTCAGACCATAGAGAAATGACTGGTAGCCCTTAACACACGACTCCCTGGGTCAGACCACACGACTCCCTGGGTCAGACCATAGAGACATGACTGGTAGCCCTTACCACACTACTCCCTGGGTCAGACCAAATGACTATCTGGGTCAGACCACATGACTCCCTTGGTCAGACCATAGAGACATGACTGGCAGCCCTAACCACACGACTCCCTGGGACAGACTACACGACTCCCTGGGTCAGACCACACGACGCTCTGGGTCAGACCACACGACTACCTGGGTCAGACCACAGAGACATGGCTGGTAGACCTTACCACAAGACTCCATGGGTCAGACCACATGACTCCCTTGGTCAGACCACAGAGACATGGCTGGTAGCGCTGACCACACGACTCCCTGGGTCAGACCATAGAGACATGGCTGGTTGCCCTTACCACACGCCTCCCTGGGTCAGACCATAGAGACATGGCTGGTAGTCCTTACCACACGACTCCCTGGGTCAGACCATAGAGACACGGCTGGTAGTCTTTACCACACGACTCCCTGGGTCAGACCACACGACTCCCTGGGTCAGACCATAGAGACATGGCTGGTAGCCCTTACCACACGACTCCCTGGGTCAGACCATAGAGACATGGCTGGTAGTCCTTACCACACGACTCCCTGGGTCAGACCACACGACTCCCTGTGTCAGACCATAGAGACATGGCTGGTAGCCCTTACCACACGACTCCCTGGGTCAGACCATAGAGACATGGCTGGTAGCCCTTACCACACGACTCCCTGGGACAGACCACACGACTCCCTGGGTCAGACCACACGACTGCCTGGGTCAGACCACACGACTCCCTTGGTCAGACCACAGAGACATGGCTGGTAGCCCTTACCACACGACTCCCTGGGTCAGACCATAGAGACATGGCTGGTTGCCCTTACCACACGACTCCCTGGGTCAGACCACACGACTCCCTGGGTCAGACCATAGAGACATGACTGGTAGTCCTTACCACAAGACTCCCTGGGTCAGACCATAGAGACATGGCTGGTAGCCCTTACCACACGACTCTCTGGGTCAGATCACTTGACTCCCTGGGTCAGACCATAGAGACATGACTGGCAGCCCTTAACAACACGACTCCCTGGGACAGACCACACGACTCCCTGGGTCAGACCACACGACGCTCTGGGTCAGACCACACGACTCCCTGTGTCAGACCATAGAGACATGGCTGGTAGCCCTTACCACACGACTCCCTGGGTCAGACCATAGAGACATGGCTGGTAGCCCTTACCACACGACTCCCTGGGTCAGACCATAGAGACATGACTGGTAGTCCTTACCACAAGACTCCCTGGGTCAGACCATAGAGACATTGCTGGTAGCCCTTACCACACGACTCTCTGGGTCAGATCACTTGACTCCCTGGGTCAGACCATAGAGACATGGCTGGTAGCCCTTACCACACGACTCCCTGGGTCAGACCACACGACTCCCTGGGTCAGACCACACGACTCCCTGGGTCAGACCATAGAGACATGACTGGTAGCCCTTACCACACGACTCCCTGGGTCAGACCACACGACTCCCTGGGTCAGACCACACGACTCCCTGGGTCAGACCATAGAGACATGACTGGTAACCCTTACCACACGACTCCCTGGGTCAGACCATAGAGACATGACTGGTAGCCCTTACCACACGACTCCCTGGGTCAGACCAAACGACTCCCTAGGTCAGACCATAGAGACATGGCTGGTATCCCTTACCAGACGACTCCCTGGGTCAGACCATAGAGAAATTAATGGTAGCCCTTACCACACGACTCCCTGGGTCAGACCATAGAGACATGTCTGGTAGCCCTTACCACACGACTCCCTGGGTAAGACCATAGAGACATGGCTGGTAGCCCTTTCCACACGACTCCCTGGGTCAGACCACACGACTCCCTGGGTCAGACCATAGAGAAATGACTGGTAGCCCTTAACACACGACTCCCTGGGTCAGACCACACGACTCCCTGGGTCAGACCATAGAGACATGACTGGTAGCCCTTACCACACGACTCCCTGGGTCAGACCAAACGATTCCCTAGGTCAGACCATAGAGACATGGCTGGTATCCCTTCAGACGACCACATAGAGAAATGAATGGTAGCCCTTACCACACGACTCCCTGGGTCAGACCAGACATGTCTGGTAGCCCTTACCACACGACTCCCTGGGTCAGACCATAGAGACATGGCTGGTAGCCCTTAACACAGCCCTGGGTCAGACCACACGACTCCCTGGGTCAGACCATAGAGAAATGACTGGTAGCCCTTCTCCCTGGGTCAGACCACACGACTCCCTGGGTCAGACCATAGAGACATGACTGGTAGCCCTTACCACACTACTCCCTGGGTCAGACCAAATGACTATCTGGGTCAGACCACGCTCAGACCATAGAGACATGACTGGCAGCCCTAACCACACGACTCCCTGGGACAGACTACACGACTCCCTGGGTCAGACCACACGACGCTCTGGGTCAGACCACACGACTACCTGGGTCAGACCACAGAGACATGGCTGGTAGACCTTACCACAAGACTCCATGGGTCAGACCACATGACTCCCTTGGTCAGACCACAGAGACATGGCTGGTAGCGCTGACCACAAGACTCCCTGGGTCAGACCATAGAGACATGGCTGGTTGCCCTTACCACACGCCTCCCTGGGTCAGACCATAGAGACATGGCTGGTAGTCCTTACCACACGACTCCCTGGGTCAGACCATAGAGACACGGCTGGTAGTCTTTACCACACGACTCCCTGGGTCAGACCACACGACTCCCTGGGTCAGACCATAGAGACATGGCTGGTAGCCCTTACCACACGACTCCCTGGGTCAGACCATAGAGACATGGCTGGTAGTCCTTACCACACGACTCCCTGGGTCAGACCACACGACTCCCTGTGTCAGACCATAGAGACATGGCTGGTAGCCCTTACCACACGACTCCCTGGGTCAGACCATAGAGACATGGCTGGTAGCCCTTACCACACGACTCCCTGGGACAGACCACACGACTCCCTGGGTCAGACCACACGACTGCCTGGGTCAGACCACACGACTCCCTTGGTCAGACCACAGAGACATGGCTGGTAGCCCTTACCACACGACTCCCTGGGTCAGACCATAGAGACATGGCTGGTTGCCCTTACCACACGACTCCCTGGGTCAGACCACACGACTCCCTGGGTCAGACCATAGAGACTACCACAAGACTCCCTGGGTCAGGAGACATGGCTGGTAGCCCTTACCACACGACTCTCCACGACACGACTCCCTGACTCCCTGGGTCAGACCATAGAGACATGGCTGGGTCAGACACTTGACTCCCTGGGTCAGACCATAGAGACATGGCTGGTAGCCCTTACCACACGACTCCCTGGGTCAGACCACACGACTCCCTGGGTCAGACCACACGACTCCCTGGGTCAGACCATAGAGACATGACTGGTAGCCCTTACCACACGACTCCCTGGGTCAGACCACACGACTCCCTGGGTCAGATCACTTGACTCCCTGGGTCAGACCATAGAGACATGGCTGGTAGCCCTTACCACACGACTCCCTGGGTCAGACCACACGACTCCCTGGGTCAGACCACACGACTCCCTGGGTCAGACCATAGAGACATGACTGGTAACCCTTACCACACGACTCCCTGGGTCAGACCATAGAGACATGACTGGTAGCCCTTACCACACGACTCCCTGGGTCAGACCACACGACTCCCTGGGTCAGACCACACGACGCTCTGGGTCAGACCACACGACTCCCTGTGTCAGACCATAGAGACATGGCTGGTAGCCCTTACCACACGACTCCCTGGGTCAGACCATAGAGACATGGCTGGTAGCCCTTACCACACGACTCCCTGGGTCAGACCATAGAGACATGACTGATAGTCCTTACCACAAGACTCCCTGGGTCAGACCATAGAGACATTGCTGGTAGCCCTTACCACACGACTCTCTGGGTCAGATCACTTGACTCCCTGGGTCAGACCATAGAGACATGGCTGGTAGCCCTTACCACACGACTCCCTGGGTCAGACCACACGACTCCCTGGGTCAGACCACACGACTCCCTGGGTCAGACCATAGAGACATGACTGGTAGCCCTTACCACACGACTCCCTGGGTCAGACCACACGACTCCCTGGGTCAGACCACACGACTCCCTGGGTCAGACCATAGAGACATGACTGGTAACCCTTACCACACGACTCCCTGGGTCAGACCATAGAGACATGACTGGTAGCCCTTACCACACGACTCCCTGGGTCAGACCAAACGACTCCCTAGGTCAGACCATAGAGACATGGCTGGTATCCCTTACCAGACGACTCCCTGGGTCAGACCATAGAGAAATTAATGGTAGCCCTTACCACACGACTCCCTGGGTCAGACCATAGAGACATGTCTGGTAGCCCTTACCACACGACTCCCTGGGTAAGACCATAGAGACATGGCTGGTAGCCCTTTCCACACGACTCCCTGGGTCAGACCACACGACTCCCTGGGTCAGACCATAGAGAAATGACTGGTAGCCCTTAACACACGACTCCCTGGGTCAGACCACACGACTCCCTGGGTCAGACCATAGAGACATGACTGGTAGCCCTTACCACACGACTCCCTGGGTCAGACCAAACGATTCCCTAGGTCAGACCATAGAGACATGGCTGGTATCCCTTACCAGACGACTCCCTGGGTCAGACCATAGAGAAATGAATGGTAGCCCTTACCACACGACTCCCTGGGTCAGACCATAGAGACATGTCTGGTAGCCCTTACCACACGACTCCCTGGGTCAGACCATAGAGACATGGCTGGTAGCCCTTAACACACGACTCCCTGGGTCAGACCACACGACTCCCTGGGTCAGACCATAGAGAAATGACTGGTAGCCCTTAACACACGACTCCCTGGGTCAGACCACACGACTCCCTGGGTCAGACCATAGAGACATGACTGGTAGCCCTTACCACACTACTCCCTGGGTCAGACCAAATGACTATCTGGGTCAGACCACATGACTCCCTTGGTCAGACCATAGAGACATGACTGGCAGCCCTAACCACACGACTCCCTGGGACAGACTACACGACTCCCTGGGTCAGACCACACGACGCTCTGGGTCAGACCACACGACTACCTGGGTCAGACCACAGAGACATGGCTGGTAGACCTTACCACAAGACTCCATGGGTCAGACCACATGACTCCCTTGGTCAGACCACAGAGACATGGCTGGTAGCGCTGACCACACGACTCCCTGGGTCAGACCATAGAGACATGGCTGGTTGCCCTTACCACACGCCTCCCTGGGTCAGACCATAGAGACATGGCTGGTAGTCCTTACCACACGACTCCCTGGGTCAGACCATAGAGACACGGCTGGTAGTCTTTACCACACGACTCCCTGGGTCAGACCACACGACTCCCTGGGTCAGACCATAGAGACATGGCTGGTAGCCCTTACCACACGACTCCCTGGGTCAGACCATAGAGACATGGCTGGTAGTCCTTACCACACGACTCCCTGGGTCAGACCACACGACTCCCTGTGTCAGACCATAGAGACATGGCTGGTAGCCCTTACCACACGACTCCCTGGGTCAGACCATAGAGACATGGCTGGTAGCCCTTACCACACGACTCCCTGGGACAGACCACACGACTCCCTGGGTCAGACCACACGACTGCCTGGGTCAGACCACACGACTCCCTTGGTCAGACCACAGAGACATGGCTGGTAGCCCTTACCACACGACTCCCTGGGTCAGACCATAGAGACATGGCTGGTTGCCCTTACCACACGACTCCCTGGGTCAGACCACACGACTCCCTGGGTCAGACCATAGAGACATGACTGGTAGTCCTTACCACAAGACTCCCTGGGTCAGACCATAGAGACATGGCTGGTAGCCCTTACCACACGACTCTCTGGGTCAGATCACTTGACTCCCTGGGTCAGACCATAGAGACATGGCTGGTAGCCCTTACCACACGACTCCCTGGGTCAGACCACACGACTCCCTGGGTCAGACCACACGACTCCCTGGGTCAGACCATAGAGACATGACTGGTAGCCCTTACCACACGACTCCCTGGGTCAGACCACACGACTCCCTGGGTCAGATCACTTGACTCCCTGGGTCAGACCATAGAGACATGGCTGGTAGCCCTTACCACACGACTCCCTGGGTCAGACCACACGACTCCCTGGGTCAGACCACACGACTCCCTGGGTCAGACCATAGAGACATGACTGGTAACCCTTACCACACGACTCCCTGGGTCAGACCATAGAGACATGACTGGTAGCCCTTACCACACGACTCCCTGGGTCAGACCAAACGACTCCCTAGGTCAGACCATAGAGACATGGCTGGTATCCCTTACCAGACGACTCCCTGGGTCAGACCATAGAGAAATTAATGGTAGCCCTTACCACACGACTCCCTGGGTCAGACCATAGAGACATGTCTGGTAGCCCTTACCACACGACTCCCTGGGTCAGACCATAGAGACATGGCTGGTAGCCCTTTCCACACGACTCCCTGGGTCAGACCACACGACTCCCTGGGTCAGACCATAGAGAAATGACTGGTAGCCCTTAACACACGACTCCCTGGGTCGGACCACACGACTCCCTGGGTCAGACCATAGAGACATGACGGGTAGCCCTTACCACACGACTCCCTGGGTCAGACCAAACGATTCCCTAGGTCAGACCATAGAGACATGGCTGGTATCCCTTACCAGACGACTCCCTGGGTCAGACCATAGAGAAATGAATGGTAGCCCTTACCACACGACTCCCTGGGTCAGACCATAGAGACATGTCTGGTAGCCCTTACCACACGACTCCCTGGGTCAGACCATAGAGACATGGCTGGTAGCCCTTACCACACGACTCCCTGGGTCAGACCACACGACTCCCTGGGTCAGACCATAGAGAAATGACTGTTAGCCCTTAACACACGACTCCCTGGGTCAGACCACACGACTCTCTGGGTCAGACCATAGAGACATGACTGGTAGCCCTTACCACACGACTCCCTGGGTCAGACCAAATGACTATCTGGGTCAGACCACATGACTCCCTTGGTCAGACCATAGAGACATGACTGGTAGTCCTTACCACACGACTCCCTGGGACAGACCACACGACTCCCTGGGTCAGACGACACGACGCTCTGGGTCAGACCACACGACTACCTGGGTCAGACCACAGAGACATGGCTGGTAGACCTTACCACAAGACTCCATGGGTCAGACCACATGACTCCCTTGGTCAGACCACAGAGACATGGCTGGTAGCGCTTACCACACGACTCCCTGGGTCAGACCATAGAGACATGGCTGGTTGCCCTTACCACACGACTCCCTGGGTCAGACCATAGAGACATGGCTGGTAGTCCTTACCACACGACTCCCTGGGTCAGACCATAGAGACACGGCTGGTAGTCTTTACCACATGACTCCCTGGGTCAGACCACACGACTCCCTGGGTCAGACCATAGAGACATGGCTGGTAGCCCTTACCACACGACTCCCTGGGTCAGACCATAGAGACATGGCTGGTAGTCCTTACCACACGACTCCCTGGGTCAGACCACACGACTCCCTGTGTCAGACCATAGAGACATGGCTGGTAGCCCTTACCACACGACTCCCTGGGTCAGACCATAGAGACATGGCTGGAAGCCCTTACCACACGACTCCCTGGGTCAGACCATAGAGACATGACTGGTAGTCCTTACCACAAGACTCCCTGGGTCAGACCATAGAGACATGGCTGGTAGCCCTTACCACACGACTCTCTGGGTCAGATCACTTGACTCCCTGGGTCAGACCATAGAGACATGGCTGGTAGCCCTTACCACACGACTCCCTGGGTCAGACCACACGACTCCCTGGGTCAGACCACACGACTCCCTGGGTCAGACCATAGAGACATGACTGGTAGCCCTTACCACACGACTCCCTGGGTCAGACCACATAACTCCTTGGGTCAGACCACACGACTCCCTGGGTCAGACCATAGAGACATGACTGGTAACCCTTACCCACACGACTCCCTGGGTCAGACCACACGACTCCCTGGGTCAGACCATAGAGACATGACTGGTAGCCCTTACCACACGACTCCCTGGGTCAGACCACACGACTCTCTGGGTCAGACCACACGACTCCCTAGGTCAGACCACACGACTCCCTGGGTCAAACCATAGAGACATGACTGGTAGCCCTTACCACACGACTCCTTGGGTCAGACCACACGACTCCCTGGGTCAGACCACATGACTCCCTGGGTCAGACCACACGACTCCCTGGGTCAGACCACACGACTCCCTGGTCAGACCATTAGAGACATGGCTGGTAGCCCTTACCACACGACTCCCTGGGTCAGACCACACGACACCCTGGGTCAGACCATAGAGACATTGCTGTGTGTGTGTGTGTGTGTGTGTGTGTGTGTGTGTGTTAAAACGTTTTGGCCTCATCTAACTCCCAGAGTTAATGCCTGGGCTTAAGCTCACTGGGCTAACACAGTCTTTGTGTGAGGGACTGAAGAGCGTGCAGAGAAATGTTGTGTTCAAGCATTTCATCTCTTTGCTGTCGTGTCAATGATGAGGGGTCTGAAGAATGCATGCACAGCTATTCCCATGCGTCACACACACACACACACACACACACACACACACACACACACACACACACACACACACACACACACACACACACACACAGGGGTGTTCTGGCCCGGAGGTTCTGTCGTGATTAGGAAGCAAATCATTGTATTTTACAGAGATCTGATGTGTGTCTGCCACACGCACCCGTTCACGCTCCAACACACGTAATACACCATGTGTCCTCAACACAGACCACAGTAGAGGGGATTGTGCGGTCAAATACATACACACGCTACTCTCTGAAAGTCAGACTCTTAATGTCACTGACTGGGCATCGAGCCTGGGGGGGCCTGTGTGCTATTGTGTTAGCCCACTGAGCTAAAGGCATCAACTCTGTAAGCTAACATGTTTCTTTAGGTCTCAGGCAAAGTTGCTCATCACCTGAATCTATTCACCAATCATGTCTCAGTAAACACACCTCTACCTGCCCTCCTCTACCCAATCAGTCCCATGTCTCAGTAAACACACCTCTACCTGCCCTCCTCTACCCAATCAGTCCCATGTCTCAGTAAACACACCTCTACCTGCCCTCCTCTACCCAATCAGTCCCATGTCTCAGTAAACACACCTCTACCTGCCCTCCTCTACCCAATCAGGCCCATGTCTCAGTAAACACACCTCTACCTGCCCTCCTCCACCCAATCAGTCCCATGTCTCAGTAAACACACCTCTACCTGCCCTCCTCTACCCAATCAGTCCCATGTCTCAGTAAACACACCTCTACCTGCCCTCCTCTACCCAATCAGTCCCATGTCTCAGTAAACACACCTCTACCTGCCCTCCTCTACCCAATCAGTCCCATGTCTCAGTAAACACACCTCTACCTGCCCTCCTCCACCCAATCAGTCCCATGTCTCAGTAAACACACCTCTACCTGCCCTCCTCCAACCAATCAGTCCCATGTCTCAGTAAACACACCTCTACCTGCCCTCCTCCTCCCAATCAGTCCCATGTCTCAGTAAACACACCTCTACCTGCCCTCCTCCTCCCAATCAGTCTCATGCATCATTATAATTTTCTAATTTCCTATTGCCATGGCAGCAACCCCCAGCAATAACCATGGTAACACGAGTCATAAAAAGCCTGTATTGAGCCCAAACATACTGTAGTCTGGCACCAACCAGACCAGCACACACACACTCACACTCACGAACACACTCACACTCACACTCACACACCTTCAGAAACGGCCCTGCTTTGAGTTACAACGCTGCCATTCTCAGGCTGGGCTGTGGGTATAGACTGTGGACAGTGTGGGTATAGACTGTGGACAGTGTGGGTATAGACTGTGGGCAGTGTGTGTATAGACTGTGGGCAGTGTGTGTATATACTGTGGACAGTGTGTATATAGACTGTGGACAGTGTGTGTATAGACTGTGGACAGTGTGGGTATAGACTGTGGACAGTGTGGGTATAGACTGTGGACAGTGTGTGTATAGACTGTGGACAGTGTGTGTATAGACTGTGGACAGTGTGGGTATAGACTGTGAAGAGTGTGTGTATAGACTGTGGACAGTGTGTGTATAGACTGTGGACAGTGTGTGTATAGACTGTGGACAGTGTGGGTATAGACTGTGGACAGTGTGGGTGTAGACTGTGGACAGTGTGTGTATAGACTGTGGACAGTGTGCGTATAGACTGTGGACAGTGTGGGTATAGGCTGACAGTGTGTGTATAGGCTGACAGTGTGCAGGGCTCAGTCTGCTCTTGTTCCAGGGGAACTGTCTGTCTGTCTGTCTGTCTGTCTGTCTGTCTGTCTGTCTGCCTGCCTGTCTGCCTGTCTGTCTGTCTGTCTGTCTGAAAAAAGGGGAAGCATATACATGGTGGAGGTCAATGGTAAATGAAGTTAAGGGATACCAACTCAGGACACCATACAGAACAGTGTTTTCACATGGACCTCAGGACACCATACAGAACGGTGTTTTCACATGGACCTCAGGACACCATACAGAACGGTGTTTTCACATGGACCTCAGGACACCATACAGAACGGTGTTTTCACATGGACCTCAGGACAGGTAGCTTCAGATGGATGGAGGTAAGTAGGTTATTTCCCACTAACAGGAAAATGGAGGGCTGATTTGCGTTGAAGGAGGAAACATGTTGACGAGCAGGATCAGCTCACTCACACCACCTCCATACAACGCGTCAATGAGGAGAACCCACTGTTCACTTCAAATGTTGCCCCAGATAACAAAACACTCACACACGAACACACACCACCTCCACACCACGGCTCAGTGAGAAAGAACTGCTTATTTACTTCAGAGGTGTCAGAGATAACACACACCTCCATGCCATGTGTCAGAGATAACACACACCTCCATGCCATGTGTCAGAGATAACACACACCTCCATGTGTCAGAGATAACACACACCTCCATGCCATGTGTCAGAGATAACACACACCTCCATGCCATGTGTCAGAGATAACACACACCTCCATGTGTCAGAGATAACACACACCTCCATGCCATGTGTCAGAGATAACACACACCTCCATGCCATGTGTCAGAGATAACACACACCTCCATGTGTCAGAGATAACACACACCTCCATGTGTCAGAGATAACACACACCTCCATGCCATGTGTCAGAGATAACACACACCTCCATGCAATGTGTCAGAGATAACACACACCTCCATGCCATGTGTCAGAGATAACACACACCTCCATGCCATGTGTCAGAGATAACACACACCTCCATGCCATGTGTCAGAGATAACACACACCTCCATGTGTCAGAGATAACACACACCTCCATGCCATGTGTCAGAGATAACACACACCTCCATGTGTCAGAGATAACACACACCTCCATGCCATGTGTCAGAGATAACACACACCTCCACGCCATGTGTCAGAGATAACACACACCTCCACACCATGTGTCAGAGATAACACACACCTCCATGTGTCAGAGATAACACACACCTCCATGCCATGTGTCAGAGATAACACACACCTCCATGCCATGTGTCAGAGATAACACACACCTCCATGCCATGTGTCAGAGATAACACACACCTCCATGTGTCAGAGATAACACACACCTCCATGTGTCAGAGATAACACACACCTCCATGTGTCAGAGATAACACACACCTCCATGTGTCAGAGATAACACACACCTCCATGTGTCAGAGATAACACACACCTCCATGTGTCAGAGATAACACACACCTCCATGCCATGTGTCAGAGATAACACACACCTCCATGTGTCAGAGATAACACACACCTCCATGTGTCAGAGATAACACACACCTCCATGCCATGTGTCAGAGATAACACACACCTCCATGTGTCAGAGATAACACACACCTCCATGTGTCAGAGATAACACACACCTCCATGCCATGTGTCAGAGATAACACACACCTCCATGCCATGTGTCAGAGATAACACACACCTCCATGCCATGTGTCAGAGATAACACACACCTCCATGCCATGTGTCAGAGATAACACACACCTCCATGTGTCAGAGATAACACACACCTCCATGCCATGTGTCAGAGATAACACACACCTCCATGCCATGTGTCAGAGATAACACACACCTCCACGCCATGTGTCAGAGGTAACACACACCTTCATGTGTCAGAGATAACACACACCTCCATGTGTCAGAGATAACACACACCTCCATGCCATGTGTCAGAGATAACACACACCTCCATGTGTCAGAGATAACACACACCTCCATGCCATGTGTCAGAGATAACACACACCTCCATGCCATGTGTCAGAGATAACACACACCTCCATGCCATGTGTCAGAGATAACACACACCTCCATGCCATGTGTCAGAGATAACACACACCTCCATGTGTCAGAGATAACACACACCTCCATGCCATGTGTCAGAGATAACACACACCACCATGCCATGTGTCAGAGATAACACACACCTCCATGCCATGTGTCAGAGATAACACACACCTCCATGTGTCAGAGATAACACACACCTCCATGTGTCAGAGATAACACACACCTCCATGCCATGTGTCAGAGATAACACACACCTTCATGCCATGTGTCAGAGATAACACACACCACCATGCCATGTGTCAGAGATAACACACACCTCCATGCCATGTGTCAGAGATAACACACACCTCCATGTGTCAGAGAAGAGGAAAACGTTCAGTTCAAAAGGTGTTCAGGTCAGTATAATGGAAGCCCGTAGGTAGATGAGACAAGTACAGGCCCCCCTTTCCTCTCCTCCAACGCAGATTCAGACAGTATTACTCTCAACTCTTCTACTTTGTATCCATCTGCTGCTAGGGTTGATTAGGTCTGGAGGGCATCAGGTCTTAATGAAGCTGAGATGGTGTGTGATGCATCAGGTCTTAATGAAGCTGAGATGGTGTGTGATGCATCAGGTCTTAATGAAGCTGAGATGGTATGTGATGCATCAGGTCTTAATGAAGCTGAGATGGTATGTGATGCATCAGGTCTTAATGAAGCTGAGATGGTATGTGATGCATCAGGTCTTATTGAAGCTGAGCTGGTGTGTGATGCATCAGGTCTTAATGAAGCTGAGATGGTGTGTGATGAGAGATACATCAGTGCAGAGTTCAGATGACCAGGGTGTGATGCCTGCATCTATACTGTCCTCGTAATCCTGCATGGAGGGACTCCACTTTTACCCAGTGCCAATAGAAAGGATCTCTCTCTCTCTCCTTCTCTCTCCGGATGTTTTCCGCATCTTTTTGGTGACGTGGTAGTCTGTCCGTAATGTCTGTCATTCTGAAGGCACGCTAGCACGCACACAGGACATCTGAGGGGGTTTAAGGCTGCTCCTCTGTCACGGTTTCCCATGGCTCAGTGTTTTTCCCCTGTCTTTATGAGCGACTGGAAGCCATTAGGGAGGCGAGGGTGCTGAACGGGGCAGACCAATCCTCACACAGCGATGACAGCCTTCTCCCATCTCAGCCAGGCTGAGTCCCCTTCCCTCCGCCAACAAATTAAACACAAATGTCCAACACACAGGCTTACGTATAGTAATAGACATGCTTCATGTAGGCCTGTACTGTAACATACACTGCTAGTTGACTTAGTATGTGGGTCACAACGGAGTTCAGTATGTATAGACGTTTGCATGATGTCACAGGTGTCTGGCAAAAACAAATGAACCTCTCCTTCTCTCCTCTCCCTCTTCCTCTCTCCTCCTCTCTCCTCCTCTCCTCTCCTTCTCCCCTCCTGTCTCCTCCTCCTCCTCCTCTCCTCTCCCCTCCTCCTCTCCCCTCCTCCTCCTCCCCCTCCTCCTCCTTTACCCTCCTCTCCCATCCTCTCCTCCTCCTCCTCTCTCCCTCTCCTCTCCTCATCCTCCTCCTCCTCTCTGCCTCTCTCCTCCTCTCTCTTCATCCTCCTCTCTCCTCCTTCTCCTCTCTCCCTCTCCTCTCCTCCTCTCTGCCTCTCTCCTCCTCTCTCTTCATCCTCCTCTCTCCTCCTCCTCCTCCTCTCCCCTCCTCTCTCCTCCTCCTCCTCCTCTCCCCTCGTCCTCTCTCCTACCCTCCTCTCCTCCTTTCACCTACCCTCCTCTCCTCCTCCTCTCCTCCTCCTCCTCTCTCCCTCTCCTCCTCCTCTCTGCCTCTCTCCTCCTCTCTCCTCCTCCTCCTCTCCCCTCCTCTCTCCTCCTCCTCCTTCTCCTCTCCCCTCCTCCTCTCTCCTACCCTCCTCTCCTCCTCCTCCTCTCTCCTACCCTCCTCTCCTCCTCCTCTCCTCCTCCTCCTCCTCCTCTCCTCTCCCCTCCTCTCTCCTCCTCTTCCTTCTTTCCTCTCCTCTCCCCTCCTCTCCTCCTCCTCCTCTCTCCCTCTCCTCCTCCTCTCCTCCTCCTCCTCTCTGCCCCTCCCCTACTCTCTCTTCCTCCTCCTCTCTCCCCTCCTCCTCTCTCCTACCCTCCTGTCCTCCTCCTCTCCTTTCTCCTCCTCCTCCTCCTCCCTCCTACCCTCCTCTCCTCCTCCTCTCTCCTCCTCCTCTCTCCTCCTCCTCCTCTCTCCTACCCTCCTCTCCTCCTCCTCTCTCCTCTCCTCCTCGTCAGTCTGGTCCTAATATCAGTGTCCAGAGTTATGAGTCCCAGTGGAAGACAGAGTTTCCAACCATCAATCCTGCCCCAGACGTGTGAAGATAAGGGTGTGTGTGCGTGTGTGTTCGGATGCGTGCGATTGCATGTGTGTGTGGAATGTGTGTGTCTCAGCATATCTCTCTGATCTAATTGTGGGGATGGATGTGTCTGTGATGATGGTGTGGCAGGGGGGATTTTTCCTATTCCACTCTAGGCTTCATTGTCTTGGAATTTTGCTCCATGAAAAGGCATATGCCCTCCCAGACCACTTAGCACACGACTCCCCATCCCACTAGACATTCTCACCATAGGAAGTAATCACAAGCAGCAGGCCTCATCTATCACATCACTTTACACACACACAGAAACACAGACACACAAGCTTGTGCACACACATGCACACGCACACACAGAACAGATGTTTTGCTCTCAAGCAGCCGACCAACGGTTGATGTTTTTATGACTTGCGGTCGTTGAGGCTGGTCATTGATGGGAATCACTGTGAGATGACGACTGAGAAAATACTTGGTCTGTTAGAACAGAAATGTGCTTTACATCTAAAACCTTGGAACATCATACAGTATCTATATCATTAGGATGCTATAAGAAAAGTGGAATATTGGGTGATGTTCTGAGGGGTTTTCCAGCAGTTCTACAGGGTTCCATAAGACTCAGCAGGTTTCTCTGTCTGTTCTGCAGTCCACGCTATGAGAACCAGATGCGTACTGCACTGTAGTTTGAGGCCACACTGGCAACAGCTTCAGCCTGTCCCAAAGCTCCCTGACAGGGACAGTATGGACATGTAGTTGAGTTTCTGTGGTTCTGTTAGTAGAACATAGGGTTCAGAGGCTGGGGTTCTGTTAGAAGAACATAGGGTTCAGAGGCTGGGGTTCTGTTAGTAGAACACAGGGTTCAGAGCCTGGGGTTTTGTTAGTAGAACATAGGGTTCAGAGCCTGGGGTTCTGTTAGTAGAACACAGGGTTCAGAGGCTGTGGTTCTGTTAGTAGAACACAGGGTTCAGAGGCTGGGGTTCAAATACACCTATGGCTCTGGGCCAAATAATCAAGAAATACTACAGACTGACCTGACCCTCTATAACCCACTAATGCTTCTCTGGAATAATCAGCCCACACAAACCCTCACATCCACTGTCCAGACTAAAGTTACACACAAACCCTCACATCCACTGTCCAGACTAATGTTATACACAAACCCTCACATCCACTGTCCAGACTAAAGTTACACACAAACCCT
>NC_092163.1:55288585-55348585 GCF_045791955.1 Oncorhynchus clarkii lewisi
GCCTTATTATTAAAAAAATAATAATCTACACACAATACCCCATAATGACAAAGGGAATACAGGTTTTTAGATTTAAGACCTTATGTACATAAGTATTCAAACCCTTTACTATGAGACTCGAATTTGACCTCAGGTGCATCCTGTTTCCATTGATCATCCTTGAAATATTTCTACATCTTGATTGGAGTCCACCTTTGGTAAATTAAATTGATTGGACATGATTTGGAAAGGCACACACCTGTCTGATGAAAACAAGATTGAACTCTTTGGCCTGAATGCCAAGTGTCACGTCTGGAGGAAACCTGTCACCTTCCCTATGGTGAGGCATGGTGGAGGCAGCATCATGCTGTGGGGATGTTTTTCAGAGCAGGGACTGGGAGACTAGTCAGGATCGAGGCAAATATGAACAGAGCAAAGTACAGAGAGATCCTTGATGAAAAGTGCTTTGGAACAGGTTATAACCTCAGACTGGGGTGAAGGTTCCCCTTCCAACAGGACTTCGACCCTAAGCACACAGCCAAGACACAACAGGAGTGGCTTCGGGACAAGTCTCTGAATGTCCTTGAGTGGCCCAGCCAGAGCCTGGACTGGAACCCAATCGAACATCTCTGGAGAGAACTGAAAATAGCTGCGCAGCGACGCTCCCCATCCAACCTGACAGAGCCTGAGAGGATCTGCAGAGAAGAATGGGAGAAACTCCCCAAATACAGGTGTGCCAAGCTTGTAGCGTCATACCCAAGAAGACTTGAGGCTGTAATCACTGCCAAAGGTGCTTCAGTGGATTGATGGGAAAAAAACAATTGAATCAATTTTAGAATCAGGTTGTAACTGAAACATAATGTGGAAAAAGGCAAGGGGTCTGAAAACTTTCAGAATGCACTGTATAACATAACCACCAATCAAGCAACATTATGGACTAAGCATTCAAATCCTGTTGCTGCAGTGCAGGATTATTTTCCTGTGACAATATGGGTCAAACTAGGAGCCTATATCTGTAAAATCAACGCTAATGCTAACAACAGTAATTTGGAGATAAAGGTGTGTAAACAGAGGTTAGGTGGATGCACCCTCTGCTACATCCCTGGTCTCTGCTGTGGAGATGATTTGGTGGAAAACAATTGTTTACCACGTCTCTGGCTCCGTGAAGAGAGGAAACACTGCAGAGCATGGTGATGACAAGTCTCTACACATCATTAGTGAATAAACACACCTCTACATCACACACTCTAATATTAATAATCTGCCCCTATACATAATACACTCTAATATTTATAATCTGCCCCTCTGCATCACACACTCTAATATTTATAATCTGCCCCTCTACATCACACACTCTAATATTTATAATCTGCCCCTCTACATCACACACTGTAATATTAATAATCTGCCCCTCTACATCATACACTGTAATATTAATAATCTGCCCCTCTACATCACACACTCTAATATTAATAATCTGCCCCTATACATCACACACTCTAATATTAATAATCTGCCCCTCTACATCACACACTCTAATATTAATAATCTGCCCCTCTACATCACACACTCTAATATTAATAATCTGCCCCTCTACATCACACACTCTAATATTAATAATCTGCCCCTCTACATCACACACTCTAATATTAATAATCTGCCCCTCTACATCACACACTCTAATATTTATAATCTGCCCCTCTACATCACACACTCTAATATTTATAATCTGCCCCACTACATCACACACTCTAATATTAATAATCTGCCCCTCTACATCACACACTCTAATATTAATAATCTGCCCCTCTACATCACACACTCTAATATTTATAATCTGCCCCTCTACATCACACACTCTAATATTAATAATCTGCCCCTCTACATCACACACTCTAATATTTATAATCTGCCCCTCTACATCACACACTCTAATATTTATAATCTTCCCCTCTACATAACACACTCTAATATTAATAATCTGCCCCTCTACATCACACACTCTAATATTAATAATCTGCCCCTCTACATCACACACTCTAATATTAATAATTTGCCCCTCTACATGACACACTCTAATATTTATAATCTGCCCCTCTACATCACACACTCTAATATTAATAATCTGCCCCTCTACATCACACACTCTAATATTTATAATCTGCCCCTCTACATCACACACTCTAATATTTATAATCTGCCCCTCTACATCACACACTCTAATATTAATAATCTGCCCCTCTACATCACACACTCTAATATTTATAATCTGCCCCTCTACATCACACACTCTAATATTAATAATCTGCCCCTCTACATCACACACTCTAATATTTATAATCTGCCCCTCTACATCACACACTCTAATATTTATAATCTGCCCCTCTACATCACACACTCTAATATTAATAATCTGCCCCTCTACATCACACACTCTATTATTTATAATCTGCCCCTCTACATCACACACTCTAATATTTATAATCTGCCCCTCTACATCACACACTCTAATATTAATAATCTGCCCCTCTACATCACACACTCTAATATTTATAATATGCCCCTCTACATCACACACTCTAATATGAATAATCTGCCCCTCTACATCACACACTCTAATATTTATAATCTGCCCCTCTACATCACACACTCTAATATTTATAATCTGCCCCTCTACATCACACACTCTAATATTAATAATCTGCCCCTCTACATCACACACTCTAATATTTATAATCTGCCCCTCTACATCACACACTCTAATATTAATAATCTGCCCCTCTACATCACACACTCTAATATTAATAATCTGCCCCTCTACATCACACACTCTAATATTAATAATCTGCCCCTCTACATCACACACTCTAATATTTATAATCTGCCCCTCTACATCACACACTCTAATATTAATAATCTGCCCCTCTACATCACACACTCTAATATTTATAATCTGCCCCTCTACATCACACACTCTAATATTTATAATCTGCCCCTCTACATCACACACTCTAATATTAATAATCTGCCCCTCTACAGCACACACTCTAATATTAATAATCTGCCCCTCTACATCACACACTCTAATATTAATAATCTGCCCCTCTACATCACACACTCTAATATTTATAATATGCCCCTCTACATCACACACTCTAATATTAATAATTCCCCCCTCTACATCACACACTCTAATATTAATCTGCCCCTCTACATCACACACTCTAATATTAATAATCTGCCCCTCTACATCACACACTCTAATATTTATAATCTGCCCCTCTACATCACACACTCTAATATTAATAATCTGCCCCTCTACATCACACACTCTAATATTTATAATCTGCCCCTCTACATCACACACTCTAATATTTATAATCTGCCCCTCTACATCACACACTCTAATATTAATAATCTGCCCCTCTACATCACACACTCTAATATTTATAATCTGCCCCTCTACATCACACACTCTAATATTAATAATCTGCCCCTCTACATCACACACTCTAATATTTATAATCTGCCCCTCTACATCACACACTCTAATATTTATAATCTGCCCCTCTACATCACACACTCTAATATTTATAATCTGCCCCTCTACATCACACACTCTAATATTTATAATCTGCCCCTCTACATCACACACTCTAATATTAATAATCTGCCCCTCTACATCACACACTCTAATATTTATAATCTGCCCCTCTACATCACACACTCTAATATTAATAATCTGCCCCTCTACATCACACACTCTAATATTAATAATCTGCCCCTCTACATCACACACTCTAATATTTATAATCTGCCCCTCTACATCACACACTCTAATATTTATAATCTGCCCCTCTACATCACACACTCTAATATTTATAATCTGCCCTTCTACATCACACACCGGATATTTCCGAGGTCCCCATGAGGGCAAAGGCTATTTTAGGCTCAGTGGTTAGTTGGGTTTAGGGTTAGAGTTAGGGGTTAGTTATAGGGTTAGGAGTTAGGTTCAGGGGTTAGTTGGATTTAGGGTTAGAGTTAGGGGTTAGTTATAGGGTTAGGAGTTAGGTTCAGGGGTTAGTTGGGTTTAGGGTTAGAGTTGGGGGTTAGTTATAGGGTTAGGAGTTAGGTTCAGGGGTTAGTTGGGTTTAGGGTTAGAGTTGGGGGTTAGTTATAGGGTTAGGAGTTAGGTTCAGGGGTTAGTTGGGTTTAGGGTTAGAGTTGGGGGTTAGTTATAGGGTTAGGAGTTAGGTTCAGGGGTTAGTTGGGTTTAGGGTTAGAGTTGGGGGTTAGTTATAGGGTTAGGAGTTAGGTTCAGGGGTTAGTTGGGTTTAGGGTTAGAGTTGGGGGTTAGTTATAGGGTTAGGAGTTAGGTTCAGGGGTTAGTTGGGTTTAGGGTTAGAGTTGGGGGTTAGTTATAGGGTTAGGAGTTAGGTTCAGGGGTTAGTTGGGTTTAGGGTTAGAGTTGGGGGTTAGTTATAGGGTTAGGAGTTAGGTTCAGGGGTTAAGGTATTTGAATGGAAATCAATTTTACATGGATAGTAATACCAAAGTGTGTGTTTGTGGGACATAGCGGAGGGCTGAAACAAAGACCCCATCATTCCCACAGTCAATAAACAGATCTACTAGACTGATTCTTGTTTTGTGTTTACGGAGCCGGTCCGGCCCGGGCCGGTGTTGTGATGTTGTGTGTTTACGGAGCCGGTCTGGTCTGGGCCGGTGTTGTGATGTTGTGTGTTTACGGAGCCGGTCTGGTCTGGGCCGGTGTTGTGATGTTGTGTGTTTACGGAGCCGGTCCGGCCTGGGCCGGTGTTGTGATGTTGTGTGTTTACGGAGCCGGTCTGGGCCGGTGTTGTGATGTTGTGTGTTTACGGAGCCGGTCTGGTCTGGGTCGGTGTTGTGATGTTGTGTGTTTACGGAGCCGGTCCGGCCTGTGCCGGTGTTGTGATGTTTTGTGTTTACGGAGCCGGTACGGTCTAGGCCGGTGTTGTGATGTTGTGTGTTTACGGAGCCGGTCTGGGCCGGTGTTGTGATGTTTTGTGTTTACGGAGCCGGTACGGTCTAGGCCGGTGTTGTGTTGTGTGTTTACGGAGCCGGTCTGGGCTGGGCCGGTGTTGTGATGTTGTGTGTTTACGGAGCCGGTCCGGCCTGTGCCGGTGTTGTGATGTTGTGTGTTTACGGAGCCGGTCTGGGCCGGTGTTGTGATGTTTTGTGTTTATGCAGAATTCATGTGACGTCCTACAGATGTATATTACAGCTTGTGTGGTTGTTGTGGAGGCAGACACTCATACACACACACACACACACACACACACACACGCACACACACGCACACACACACACACACATACGCACGCACGCACACACACACACACACACGCACACACACACACACACGCGCACACACGCACACACACACCAGTACTAACACACACACACACACATAGGCCTACACACAGACTTTATTCACACACACAGACTGTATATGTCCAATGTCTCTAATCTAAGCAGCAATGTGCCACTCAAACTCAGCGCTGTCGAAAGTGTCAATCTATCATAGAAATGTTGATCATCTTTCATAGATGTGTTTATCTATTATAGAGCTGGTAACCATTTGTAATATGTGTTGTGTGAACGCAACCCTAAACTATTATGAAAACAAACATTGATGGTAGAGATTACACGTCAGAGGAGCATGTGGAATACTGTACCTCAGAAGTAGGAAAGGAAATGGATATGGAGAGAGATAGGGAAGAGAGGAGAGGAGAGGAGAGGAGGAGATGATCGGGAGAGGAGGAGCAGAGGAGGTGAGGATCAGGAGAGGAGGAGCAGAGGAGGTGAGGATCAGGAGAGGAGGAGGAGAGGAGGAGAGGATCAGGAGAGGAGGAGCAGAGGAGGTGAGGATCAGGAGAGGAGGAGAGGATCAGGAGAGGAGGAGGAAAGGATGAGAGGATCAGGAGAGGAGGAGCAGAGGAGGTGAGGAGGAGTGGAGGAGAGGATCAGGAGAGGAGGAGGAGAGGAGGAGTATACAATCAGGAGAGGAGGAGAGGATCAGGAGAGGAGGAGAGGAGGAGGAGAGGAGGAGGAGAGGAGAGGAGAGGAGGAGGAGAGGAGGATCAGGAGAGGAGGAGGAGAGGAGGAGGAGATGAGGAGGAGAGGAGGAGAGGAGGAGAGGAGGAGAGGAGGAGGAGAGGATCGGGCGAGGAGGAGGAGGAGAGGATCTGGAGAGGAGGAGAGGATGAGAGGATCAGGAGAGGAGGAGAAGAGGAGGAGAAGGGGAGGAGAAGGGGAGGAGAGGAGGAGAGGAGGAGAGGATCAGGAGAGGAGGAGGAGAGGAGGAGAGGAGGAAAGGAGAAGAGGAGGAGAGGAGGGGGGGAGGAGGAGAGGAGAGGAGGGGAGGGGAGGAGGAGGAGGATTAGGAGAGGAGGAGGAGAGGAGGCGATGAGGAGGAGGAGAAGAGGAGAGGATCAGGAGGAAGAGGAGGAGAGGAGGAGGAGAAGAGGAGAGGATCAGGAGAGGAGGATCAGGAGAGGAGGAGAGAAGGAGAGGAGAGGAGAGGAGTAGAGGATCAGGAGAGGAGGAGGAGAGGAGGAGGAGGAGGAGAGGAGGAGGAGAGGAGAAGAGCAGAGGATCAGGAGAGGAGGAGGAGAGAATCAGAAGAGGATCAGGAGAGGAGGAGAGAATCAGGAGAGGATCAGGAGAGGAGGAGAGAATCAGGAGAGAATCAGGAGAGGATCAGGAGAGGATCAGGAGAGGATCAGGAGAGGAGGAGAGGATCAGCAGAGGAGGAGCAGAGGAGGTGAGGAGGAGTGGAGGAGAGGATCAGGAGAGGAGGAGGAGAGGTGGAGGAGAGGATCAGGAGAGGAGAGGATCAGGAGAGGATCAGCAGAGGAGGAGGAGAGGAGGAGAGGAGGAGGAGAGGGGAGGAGGATTAGGGGAGGAGGAGAAGTGGAGGAGGAGCAGAAGAGGAGAGGATCAGGAGGAAGAGGAGGAGTGGAGGAGGGGAGGGGAGGAGGATTAGGGGTGGAGGAGGAGAGCAGGAGGAGAGGAGGAGGAGAAGAAGAGGAGAGGATCAGGAGGAAGAGGAGGAGAGTAGGAGGAGAGGATCAGGAGAGGAGGATCAGGAGAGGAGGAGAGGAGGGAGGAGAGGAGGAGAGGAGGGAGGAGAGGATCAAGAGAGGAGGAGGAGAGGAAGAGGAGAGGATCAGGAGAGAGAGGATCAGGAGAGAGAGGAGGAGATGAGGGGGAGGATCAGGAGAGGAGGGGGAGGATCAGGAGAGAGGATAGGAGGAGATGAGGAGGGTAGGAGGAGGAGAGGAGGAGGAGAGCATGTAAGAGCCAGTCACCACAGGATCACAGTGTCTTTGCGTCTAATGCCAGAAACCTGCATTTGTAAACTGGGTGACATGAAAGAGAGAGAGCGAGAGAGAGAGCGAGAGAGAGAGAGCAAGAGAGAGCGAGAGCTAGAGAGAGAGAGCGAGAGAGAGCGAGAGAGAGAGAGAGCAAGTGAGAGATAGAGAGAGAGAGAGAGCGAGAGAGCGAGAGAGTGAGAGAGTGAGAGAGTGAGAGAGAGAGAGGGGGGGGGAGGAGAGGGTAGAGGGCAGTGTGTCACAGAGACAAACAGGGAAGAGTCCATCACACTAACATCAGAGTGACAGAGACAAACAGGGAACAGTCCATCACACTAACATCAGAGTCACAGAGACAAACAGGGAACAGTCCATCACAGTGACATCAGAGTCACAGAGACAAACAGAGAACAGTCCATCACACTAAC
This sequence comes from Oncorhynchus clarkii lewisi, assembly GCF_045791955.1. Lineage (NCBI taxonomy): Eukaryota > Metazoa > Chordata > Actinopteri > Salmoniformes > Salmonidae > Oncorhynchus > Oncorhynchus clarkii. Next base: position 55,296,345 of record NC_092163.1, read on the forward strand.
ATCAGAGTCACAGAGACAAACAGGGAACAGTCCATCACACTGACATCAGAGTCACAGAGACAAACAGGGAACAGTCCATCACACTAACATCATAGTCACAGAGACAAACAGGGAACAGTCCATCACGTAAACATCCGAGTCACAGAGACAAACAGAGAACAGTCCATCACACTAACATCAGAGTCACAGAGACAAACAGGGAACAGTCCATCACACTAACATCAGAGTCACAGAGACATACAGGGAACAGTCCATCACACTAACATCAGAGTCACAGAGACATACAGGGAACAGTCCATCACACTGACATCAGAGTCACAGAGACAAACAGGGAACAGTCCATCACAGTGACATCAGAGTCACAGAGACAAACAGGGAACAGTCCATCACACTAACATCAGAGTCAGTCACAGAGGAACCAGCATCACCACCTCCAGCCCTTATCTCTGACCGAGCTAACAAGAGTCAGGTTCAGTAGGACACAACATAGGGAAACCTTTTGTACCTAGTAAACATGACCGTTTTGTACCTAGTAAACATGACCATTTGTACCTAGTAAACATGACTGTTTTGATAGTAAACATTACCATTTGTACCTAGTAAACATGACTGTTTTGATAGTAAACATGACTGTTTTGATAGTAAACATGACCGTTTTGTACCTAGTAAACATGACTGTTTTGATTGTAAACTTGCCTGTTTTGATAGTGAACATGCCTGTTTTGATAGTAAACATGACCGTTTTGTACCTAGTAAACATGACTATTTTGATAGTAAACATGACCGTTTTGTACCTAGTAAACTTGCCTGTTTTGATAGTGAACATGACTATTTTGATAGTAAACATGACCGTTTTGTACCTAGTGAACATGACTGTTTTGATAGTGAGCATGACTGTTTTGATAATAAACATGACAGTTTTGTACCTAGTGAACATGACTTTTTTGAAAGTAAACATGACAGTTTTGTACCTAGTAAACGTGACCGTTTTGATAGTAAACATGACTGTTTTGTACCTAGTAAACTTGTCTGTTTTGATAGTGAACATGACTATTTTGAAAGTAAACATGACCGTTTTGTACCTAGTAAACTTGCCTGTTTTGATAGTGAACATGACTATTTTGATAGTAAATATGACAGTTTTGTACCTAGTAAACTTGCCTGTTTTGATAGTGAACATGACTATTTTGGTAGTAAATATGACAGTTTTGTACCTAGTAAACATGACTGTTTTGATAGTAAACATGACTGTTTTGATGGTGAACATGACTATTTTGATAGTAAACATGACAGTTTTGTACCTAGTAAACATGACTGTTTTGATAGTAAACATGACTGTTTTGATAGTGAACATGACTGTTTTGACAGTAAATGTGACCTTTTTGATAGTAAACATGACTGTTTTGTACCTAGTAAACTTGTCAGTTTTGATAGTAAACATGACTGTTTTGACAGTAAACGTGACCGTTTTGATAGTAAAGATGACTGTTTTGTACCTAGTAAACTTGCCTGTTTGATAGTGAACATTACTATTTTGATAATAAACATGACTGTTTTGATGGTAAACATGACTGTTTTGACAGTAAACGTGACCGTTTTGATAGTAAACATTACTGTTTTGATAGTGAACATGACTATTTTGATAGTAAACATGACCATTTTGTACCTAGTAAACATGACTGTTTTGATAGTAAACATGACTGTTTTGATAGTAAACATGACTGTTTTGATAGTAAGTTTGCCTGTTTTGATTGTGAACATGACCGTTTTGATAGTAAACATGACTGTTTTGTACCTAGTAAACTTGCCTGTTTTGATAGTGAACATGACTATTTTGATAGTAAACATGACCGTTTTGTACATAGTAAACATGACTGTTTTGATAGTGAACATGACTGTTTTGATAGTCAACATGCCTGTTTTGCTAGTAAACATGACTATTTTGATAGTAAACATGACCGTTTTGTACAGAGTAAACATGACTGTTTTGATAGTGAAAATGACTATTTTGATAGGAAACATGACCGTTTTGTACCTAGTAAACTTGCCTGTTTTGATAGTGAACATGACTATTTTGATAGTAAACATGACCGTTTTGTACATAGTAAACATGACTGTTTTGATAGTAAACATGCCTGTTTTGATAGTAAACATGACTGTTTTGATAGCAAACATGACCGTTTTGTACCTAGTAAACATGACCATTTGTATCTGGTAAACATGACTGTTTTGATAGTAAACATGACTGTTTTGATAGCAAACATGACCGTTTTGTACCTAGTAAACATGACCATTTGTACCTGGTAAACATGACTGTTTTGATAGTAAACATGCCTGTTTTGATAATAAACATGACTGTTTTGATAGTGAACATGACTGTTTTGATAGTCAACATGCCTGTTTTGCTAGTAAACATGACTATTTTGATAGTAAACGTGACAGTTTTGTACCTAGTAAACAGGACTGTTTTGATAGTGAACATGACTATTTTGATAGTGAACATGACTGTTTTGTATCTACTAAACATGCCTGTTTTGCTAGTAAACATGACTGTTTTGATAGTGAACATGACTATTTTGATAGTGAACATGACAATTTTGATAGTAAACATGACAGTGTTGTACCTAGTAAACAGGACTGTTTTGATAGTGAACATGACTATTTTGATAGTAAATATGACCGTTTTGTACCTAGTAAACATGACTGTTTTGATAGTGAACATGACTATTTTGATAGAAAACATGACAGTTTTGTACCTAGTAAACATGACAGTTTTGTACCTAATAAACGTGACCTTTTTGATAGTAAACATGACTGTTTAGTACCTAGTAAACTTGCCTGTTTTGATAGTGAACATGACTGTTTTGATAATAAACATGACTGTTTTGATAGTGAACATGACTGTTTTGATAGTAAACATGACTGTTTTGTACCTACTAAACATGCCTGTTTTGCTAGTAAACATGACTGTTTTGATAGTGAACATGACTATTTTGATAGTGAACATGACTATTTTGATAGTAAACATGACAGTTTTGTACCTAGTAAACAGGACTGTTTTGATAGTGAACATGACTATTTTGATAGTAAATATGACAGTTTTGTACCTAGTAAACATGACTGTTTTGATAGTGAACATTACTATTTTGATAGAAAACATGACAGTTTTGTACCTAGTAAACATGACAGTTTTGTACCTAGTAAACGTGACCTTTTTGATAGTAAACATGACTGTTTAGTACCTAGTAAACTTGCCTGTTTTGATAGTGAACATGACTGTTTTGATAATAAACATGACTGTTTTGATAGTGAACATGACTGTTTTGATAGTAAACATGACTGTTTTGTACCTACTAAACATGCCTGTTTTGCTAGTAAACATGACTGTTTTGATAGTGAACATGACTATTTTGATAGTGAACATGACTATTTTGATAGTAAACATGACAGTTTTGTACCTAGTAAAACAGGACTGTTTTGATATTGAACATGACTATTTTGATTGTAAATATGACCGTTTTGTACCTAGTAAACATGACTGTTTTGATAGTGAACATGACTGTTTTGTACCTAGTAAACATGCCTGTTTTGATAGTGAACATGACTGTTTTGATAGTGAACATGACTGTTTTGACAGTAAACGTGACCGTTTTGATAGTAAACATGACAGTTTTGTACCTAGTAAACTTGCTTGTTTTGATAGTGAACATGACTATTTTGATAGTAAACATGACTGTTTTGATAGTGAACATGACTGTTTTGACAGTAAACGTGACCGTTTTGATAGTAAACATGACAGTTTTGTACCTAGTAAACTTGCCTGTTTTGATAGTGAACATGACTATTTTGATAGTAAACATGACAGTTTTGTACCTAGTAAACATGACCGTTTTGACTGTAAACGTGACCGTTTTGATAGTAAACATGACAGTATTGTACCTAGTAAACATGACTGTTTTGATAGTAAACATGACTGTTTTGATAGTAAACATGACTGTTTTGATAGTAAACTTGCCTGTTTTGATTGTGAACATGACCGTTTTGATAGTAAACATGACCGTTTTGTTCCTAGGAAACTTGCCTGTTTGATAGTGAACATGACTATTTTGATAGTAAACATGACCGTTTTGTACCTAGTAAACATGACTGTTTTGATAGTAAACATGCCTGTTTTGATAGTAAACATGACTGTTTTGATAGTAAACATGACTGTTTTGTACCTAGTAAACATGACCATTTGTACCTAGTAAACATGACTGTTTTGAAAGTAAACATGACTGTTTTGATAGTAAACATGACCGTTTTGTACCTAGTAAACTTGCCTGTTTTGATAGTGAACATGACTATTTTGATAGTAAACATGACCGTTTTGTACATAGTAAACATGACTGTTTTGATAGTAAACATGACTGTTTTGATAGTAAACATGACCGTTTTGTACCTAGTAAACATGACCATTTGTACCTAGTAAACATGACTGTTTTGATAGTAAACATGACTGTTTTGATAGTAAACATGACTGGTTTGTACCTAGTAAACATGCCTGTTTTGATAGTGAACATGACTGTTTTGATAGTGAACATGACTGTTTTGATAGTAAACATGACTGTTTTGATAGTAAACATGACTGTTTTGTACCTACTAAACATGCCTGTTTTGATAGTAAACATGACTGTTTTGATAGTGAACATGACTGATTTGATAATAAACATGACTGTTATGATAGTGAACATGACTGTTTTGATAGTGAACATGACTTTTTGATAGTGAACATGACTGTTTTGATAGTGAACATGACTGTTTTGATAATAAACATAACTGTTTTCTACCTAGTAAACATGCATGTTTTGATAATAAACTTGTCTGTTTTATAGTGAACATGACTGATTTGATAGTGAACATGACTGTTTTGATAGTAAACATGACTGGTTTGATAGTGAACATGACTGTTTTGATAATAAACATGACTGTTTTGATAATAAACATGAGTGTTTTGATAATAAACATGACTGTTTTGATAATAAACATGACCGTGTATGAACACTGTCCTTACACCATAAGGATGTAGAGAAGGAACACTGTCAGTGTCCATTTGTTGCATGTGTGTACTGTGTTTTGTGTGTAAGAGTGTGTGTGTACTGTGTTGTGTGTGTAAGAGCGTGTGTGTTGTATGTTGTGTGTGTGTAAGAGCGTGTGTTTACTGTGTTGTTTGATGTAAGAGCGTGTGTGTAAGAGCGTGTGTGTACTGTGTTGTTTGTGTGTAAGAGCGTGTGTGTACTGTGTTGTGTGTGTGTAAGAGCGTGTGTGTACTGTGTTGTGTGTGTGTGTGTAAGAGCGTGTGTGTACTGTGTTGTGTGTGTGTGTAAGAGCGTGTGTGTACTGTGTTGTGTGTGTGTGTAAGAGCGTGTGTGTACTGTGTTGTGTGTGTGTGTAAGAGCGTGTGTGTACTGTGTTGTGTGTGTGTGTAAGAGCGTGTGTGTACTGTGTTGTGTGAGTGTGTAAGAGCGTGTGTGTACTGTGTTGTGTGTGTACTGTGTTGTGTGTGTGGAAGAGCGTGTGTGTACTGTGTTGTGTGTGTGTAAGAGCGTGTGTGTACTGTGATGTGTGTGTGTAAGAGCGTGTGTGTACTGTGTTGTGTGTGTGTGTAAGAGCGTGTGTGTACTGTGTTGTGTGTGTGTGTAAGAGCGTGTGTGTACTGTGTTGTGTGTGTGTAAGATCGCGTGTGTACTGTGTTGTGTGTGTAAGAGTGTGTGTGTAAGAGCGTGTGTGTACTGTGTTGTGTGTGTGTAAGAGCGTGTGTGTAAGAGCGTGTGTGTACTGTGTTGTGTGTGTTGTGGATCTTCATCGGTCCCGTCTGTCACACATCTGTTCCGGTGTGAGTACCAAGCCTGTGTGTGTGTGTGTGTGTGTGTGTGTGTGTGTGTGTGTGTGTGTGTGTGTGTGTGTGTGTGTGTGTGTGTGTGTGTGTGTGTGTGTGTGTGTGTGTGTGTGTGTGTGTGTGTGTGTGTGTTTGGAGGTGTGTGGGTGTGATTTGAGGTGGAGGTGTTTGGAAGTGTGTGTGTGTGTGTGTTTGGAGGTGTGTGGGTGTGTTTGGAGGTGGAGGTGTGTGGGTGTGTTTGGAGGTGGAGGTGTTTGGAAGTGTGTTGGTGTGTTTGGAGGTGGAGATGTGTGGGTGTGTTTGGAGGTGGAGGTGTTTGGGTGTGTTTGGAGGTGTGTGTGTGTGTGTGTCTGTCTACGTGTGTGTGTGTGTGTCTACATGTGTGTGTCTACGTGTGTGTGTGTGTGTGTGTGTGTGTGTGTGTGTGTTTGGAGGTGGAGGTGTGTGGGTGTGTTTGGAGGTGTGTGTGTGTGTGTTTGGAGGTGGAGGTGTGTGGGTGTGTTTGGAGGTGGAGGTGTGTGGGTGTGTTTGGAGGTGCAGGTGTTTGGGTGTGTTTGGAGGTGTGTGTGTGTGTGTGTGTGTTTTTGATGTGTGTGTTTGGAGGTATGTGTGTGTGTTCGGAGGTGTGTGGGTTTGTGTTTCGAGGTGTGTGTGTGTGTTTGGAGGTGGAGGTGTGTGTGTGTGTTTGGAGGTATGTGTGTGTGTGTGTGTTTGGAAGTGTGTGGGAGTGTGTTTGGAGGGGGAGGTGTGTTTGGAGTTGGAGGTGTGTGGGTGTGTGTGTTTGGAGGTGCGTGCGTGTGTGTTTGTGTGTGTGTGTGTGTGTGTGTGTGTGTGTGTGTGTGTGTGTGTGTGTGTATGTGTATGTTTTTGGAGGTGTGTGTGTGTGTGTGTGTGTGAATGCGAGTGTGTGTGTGAGTGAGAGAGAGAGAGAGAGACCTGGAAAACCTGTATGTGTTAGGAGGTGTGTGTGTGTGTGTGTGTGTGTGTGTGTGTCTACATGTGTGTGTGTGTGTCTACGTGTGTGTGTGTGTGTGTTTGTGTGTGTGTGTGTGTGTGTTTGTGTTTGGAGCTGGAGGTGTGTGGGTGGGTGTGTTTGGAGGTGTGTGTGTGTGTGTTTGTAGGTGTGTGTGTGTTTGTAGGTTTGTGTGTGTTTGGAGGTGGAGGTGTGTGTGTGTGTGTGTTTGGAGGTGTGTGTGTGTTTGTAGATGTGTGTGTGTGTTTGGAGGTGGAGGTGTGTGTGTGTGTGTTTGGAGGTGTGTGTGTGTTTGTAGGTGTGTGTGTGTTTGGAGGTGGAGGTGTGTGGGTGCGCGTATCTCCCTGATCGTGGCCCAGCTGTGGGAGAGGAGATATTTCATAAACTAATCCTCTTATCAGGATCTTGTGCTGCTCTCTCCACACACCATTTTCCTGAGAAAGTCAGGGAGGGAGGGGACCCAGTAGGACCCCCTGACACACACACTGAGTGCTTTAAAACACCCCTATGGTTACTTTGTGTGCGTGCGTGTGTGTGTGTGTGTGTGTGTGTGTGTGTGTGTGTGTGTGTGTGTGTGTGTGTGTGTGTGTGTGTGTGTGTGTGTGTGTGTGTGTGTGTGTGTGTGTGTGTGTGTGTGCTATGTGTAGTCAGTCAGTCAGTCAGTCAATCAGACAGAGAGACAGACAGACAGGTAGTGAATCTCATATGTAATGGGGAAACAGACCTTCCATAATCTCCAGACAACCAATGATCACTCTGCATTATTATCTCTCTATTGGTCCCAATCACCACTGTTTACACTGAGGACCGGAAACACAGAGCAAACACTCTGTGCTCTCCAACGTGCCTCGTCTCTAACAGCAGCTAATGAATGAGCCATACTATGGACTTCGTTTTCGCATCCATTATCAAATAAAGTACATATTTGAGCGAATGGAAACGGTGCATCACACTGAGATGAGAAGGCAACGCCGACCAGGATGGTTTACCACTAGGTTTACACACACACACACACACACACACACACACACACACACACACACACACACACACACACACACACACACACACACACACACACACACACACACACACACACACACACACAACTAAGCTTCGGGGGTTGCCCCATATCTTCTCTGAAATCAAATCTAAACTCGATCAAAATATGTTTTTGTCAAATACAAAGGTGAACACCTGGAAGTGTAACCGAGTAACCTCGCCTGAGACCTGATGAGTTTCCATGTTTAGGCGTTGGCTTAGAGGGCTAATACACTCTTCTGCAAGAGGCCTGAGCTCCAACCCCAATGTAAAACGCTGCTTTAGAAAAGAGCAGGCTGAGCTGTTTATAGAAACTGATAAGAGACAGAGAGAGAGAGAGAGAGAGAGAGAGAGAGAGAGAGAGAGAGAGAGAGAGACAGAGAGAGACAGAGAGAGACAAAGACAGAGAGACAGAGAGAGACAAAGACAGAGAGAGAGAGAGAGAGAGAGAGAGAGAGAGAGAGAGAGAGAGAGACAGAGAGAGACAGAGAGAGAGAGAGAGAGAGAGAGAGAGAGAGAGACAGAGAGAGACAGAGAGAGACAAAGACAGAGAGACAGAGAGAGACAAAGACAGAGAGAGAGAGAGAGAGAGAGAGAGAGAGAGAGAGAGAGAGAGTGAGAGACAGAGACACAGAGACAGAGAGAGACAGACACAGAGACAGAGAGAGAGAGAGAGAGAGAGAGAAAGACAGAGACAGAGAGACAGAGAGAGAGACAGAGACACAGAGACAGAGAGAGACAGACACAGAGACAGAGAGAGAGAGAGAGAGAGAGAGAAAGACAGAGACAGAGAGACAGAGAGAGAGAGAGACTATAACAAAGAATAAAGAGCAAAAACATATACGATCAAATACAAATCTTAGAATCAAATATTAAAGACTACCAGAACCAACTGGAATCTCCAATTACCTTGAACGAGTTACAAGACAAAATAAAACCCTCCAACCCAAAAAGGCCTGTGGTGTTGATGGTATCCTTAATGAAATTATCAAATATACAGACAACAAATTCCAATTGGCTATACTAAAACTATTTAACATCATCCTTAGCTCTGGCATCTTTCCCAATATTTGGAACCAAGGACTGATCACCCCAATCCACAAAAGTGGAGACAAATTTGACCCCAATAACTACCGTGGAATATGCGTCAACTATAAACTTGGAAAAATCCTCTGCGTTATCATTAACAGCAGACTCGTACATTTCCTCAATGAAAACAATGTACTGAGCAAATGTCAAATTGGCTTTTTAACAAATTACCGTACAACAGACCATGTATTCACCCTGCACACCCTAATTGACAACCAAACAAACCAAAACAAAGGCAAAGTCTTCTCATGCTTTGTTGATTTCAAAAAATCCTTGGACTCAATTTGGCATTAGGGTCTGCTATACAAATTGATGGAAAGTGGTGTTGGGGGTAAAACATACGACATTATAAATCCATGTCCACAAACAACAAGTGTGCGGTTAAAATGGGCAAAAAACACACACATTTCTTCACACAGGGTCGTGGGGTGAGACAGGGATGCAGCTTAAGCCCCACCCTCTTCAACATATATATCAACGAATTGACGCGGGCACTAGAAAAGTCTGCAGCACCCGGCCTCACCCTACTAGAATCCGAAGTCAAATGTCTACTGTTTGCTGATGATCTGGTGCTTCTGTCACCAACCAAGGAGGGCCTACAGCAGCACCTAGATCTTATGCACAGATTCTGTCAGACCTGGGCACTGACAGTAAATCTCAGTAAGACCAAAATAATGGTGTTCCAAAAAGGTCCAGTCACCAGGACCACAAATACAAATTCCATCTAGACACTGTTGCCCTAGAGCACACAAAAAACTATACATACCTTGGCCTAAACATCAGCGCCACAGGTAACTTCCACAAAGCTGTGAACGATCTGAGAGACAAGGAAAGAAGGGCATTCTATGTCATCAAAAGGAACATAAATTTCAACATACCAATTAGGATCTGGCTAAAAATACTTGAATCAGTCATAGAGCTCATTGCCCTTTACGGTTGTGAGGTCTGGGGTCCGCTCACCAACCAAGACTTCACAAAATGGGACAAACACCAAATTGAGACTCTGCATACAGAATTCTGCAAAATATCCCCCGTGTACAACGTAGAACACCAAATAATGCATGCAGAGTAGAATTAGGCCGATACCCACTAATTATCAAAATCCAGAAAAGAGCTGTTAAATTCCACAACCACCTAAAAGGAAGCGATTCCCAAACCTTCCACAACAAAGCCATCACCTACAGAGAGATGAACCTGGAGAAGAGCCCCTAAGCAAGCTGGTCCTGGGGCTCTGTTCACAAACACAAACACACCACAGAGAGCCCCAGGACAGCAGCACAATTAGACCCAACCAAATCATGAGAAAACAAAAAGATAATTACTTGACACATTGGAAAGATTTAACAAAAAAACAGAGCAAACTAGAATGCTATTTGGCCCTACACAGAGAGTACACAGCGGCAGAATACCTGACAACTGTGACTGACCCAAAAGTAAGAAAAGCTTTGACTATGAGCATAGCCTTGCTATTGAGAAAGGCCGTCGTAGGCAGACATGGCTCTAACCTCCTGCCCAATGTATGACCATATTAGAGAGACATATTTCCCTCAGATTACACAGATCCACAAAGAATTCGAAAACAAATCCATTTTTGATAAACTCCCATATCTACTGGGTGAAATTCCACAGTGTGCCATCACAGCAGCAAGATTTGTGACCTGTTGCCACGAGAAAAGGGCAACCAGTGAAGAATAAACACCATTGTAAATGCAAACCAAAGTTATGCTTATTTATTTTATCTTGTGTCCTTTAACCATTTGTACATTGTTAAAACACTGTATATATATAATATGACATTTGTAATGTCTTTATTGTTTTGAAACTTCTGTATGTGTAATGTTTACTGTTCATTTTTATTGTTTATTTCACTTTATATATTCACTTTATATATTATCTACCTCACTTGCTTTGGCAATGTGTGTGTGTGTGTGTGTGTGTGTGTGTGTGTGTGTGTGTGTGTGTGTGTGTGTGTGTGTGTGTGTGTGTGTGTGTGTGTGTGTGTGTGTGTGTGTGTGTGTGTGTGTGTGTCATCCATACCTGAATGATCTCTGTAGGTGGAAACGCCTGATTCAATCCTGTCTCACTCCTTCTGTTGGGTCAACTATCTGTCTCACTCTCATTCTAGCTGTCTGTCTTTCTTTCCCTCCCCACTTCCACTCCCCTTCGCTTTCTCCCTACTGTCTCACAGACTTCTGCTGTTGGGAAAGAGTCAATCTCTAGTTCATTCCGTGACTAAGGAGGGGCTCCCTGCGTTGATGTGGCTCTGTGGGACTTTCGTGCAGTGAGAGGGAAGTTTATTCTATGTGGTCTGTGGATGACTGTGGTTGACTGTGGTTGTGTGTGTTATTGTTCTTGTTGTGTGGCTATCGACAACCCACCCACCTTCTCCCAACCCAACCACTGGTGGTGTAGTTATACAGATGAGAGAGGCGCTCTAAGCTTTTATCTTGTGGAGTTGGAGCATAGTACTACGGGCTAAGGGCACCAGTCTCATGCCATTGCTCACACATACTCACCTAATGTATGTGTGTGTGTGTGTGTGTGTGTGTGTGTGTGTGTGTGTGTGTGTGTGTGTGTGTGTGTGTGTGTGTGTGTGTGTGTGTGTGTGTGTGTGTGTGTGTGTGTGTGTTTGTGTGTGTTTGTGTGTGTGTGTGTGTGTGTGTGTGTGTGTGTGGCACTAGGGGCTGAGGGCTCCAGTCTCATGCCAAAACTACTTCACTTTATCAGTCAATTTACTTAATGGACCCTCTTCACCCCTCATCTGCTGTTTATCTGCCTGGCGTTCCCCCAGCTTAGGTTATGCTCTCTCCCATGGCACAGCTTGTTGCAGACTTAGCAGAAACACCATTGCACTATATTCCAGAACTAAATACCCTCAAAGCTAGAAATCAATGATTGTTTATCATTGTTTATGACATATTATTTTGAGGCACGTGACCACGGTATATCTAGACTTATGGGTCTTATGAGTAGATGGAAACAGGTCTGGATGAAAAACGTTCCCGTTTTAAACAAGATATTTTGTCACGAAAAATGCTTGACTATGCACATAATTGACAGCTTTGGAAAGAAAACACTCTGACGTTTCCAAAACTGCAAAGATATTGTCTGTGAGTGCCACAGAACTGATGTTACAGGCGAAACCCAGATAAAAATCCAATCAGGAAGTGCCGCATTTTTTGAAACCGCCTAATGCCAATGACTCCTTATATGGCTGTGAAGGAACTAGGAGTCAGCTTACGTTTTCCACATTTTCCCCAAGGTGTCTGCAGCATTGTGACGTCATTTTAGGCATTTCCATTGGAGAATGGCTGTAAGAGACCATATAGGGCGAGTGGACGCATGGTCTCCCGGAGAAAACCTTGCGTGAAATACTGAGGTAGCCATTTTTCCAATCGTTTCTTATGAGAAACCATCTGCCTCGACGGATATATTATCAAATACATATGTTAAAAACACCTTGAGGACGGATCCTAAACAACGTTTGCCGTGTTTCTGTCGATATTATGGAGTTAACTTCTTGCTCCTACTTGAGACGCAGATGTCTCAAGTAGACACCTGGAAATGCAAATGCGCTACGCTAAATGCTAAATGTACTCGTTAAAACTCAAACCTTTATCAAAATTCACATGCAGGGTATTGAATTAAAGCTACACTCGTTGTGAACCTAGCCAACAAGTCAGATTTTTAAAATGCTTTTCGGCGAAAGCATGAGAAGCTATTATCTGATAGCATGCAACACCCCAAAATGCCTGAATGCGATGTAAACAAAGATATAGCGTAGCCGGCGCTACACAAAACGCAGAAATAAAATATAAAACATTCATTACCTTTGACGAGCTTCTTTCTTGGCACTCCTATATGCCCCATAAACATCACTATTGGGTCTTTTTTTCGTTTAAATCGGTCCATATATACCCAAAATAGCTTTCTATGGAAGCTGTGTCATTCAGAAAAAAACACTGTTTTTAAACGCTGTGTCATTTTTTAAAATTAAAAAAGTCGACGATAAACTTTCACAAAACACTTCGAAATACTTTTGTAATCCAACTTTAGGTATTAGTAAACGTTTATAATCTATCAAAATGATTACAGGGCGATGTATATTCAATAGCTCGTCGTCTGCAAATCAATGGCTGCCAATGTGCACATTCAAAACATCCTGGTGGAGACCGGAAGAAACGGAATCCAGTTAGTTGGATTTTCCAAGAAAAAACTCCATTGAAAATGACGACAATGGCGACATCGTGTGGAATCTGTATGAATTGCATGCAGATCCATAATTAATTTTGTGCCCTTTTAACAACCCATGAAAGTGACTTATGGAAATTATTTTTAGCTTTCAGAGAGCAGTTTTTCTTGCGTTTTTCAATGAAACACACGATCTGTTATAGTCACAGCCGTGATTTAACCAGTTTTAGAAACTTCAGAGTGTTTTCTATCCACACATACTAATCATATGCATATACTATATTCCTGGCATGAGTAGCAGGACGCTGAAAAGTTGCGCGATTTTTAACAGAATGTTCGAAAAAGGAAGGGGTAGACTTATTAATTTTGAAAAAAGTTTGGCGTTAATGGTAGCATTTTCGGTCGATTTCTCAGCCAAGCAGGATGAACAAATGTGTTCATCCTCAGCCAAGCAGGATGTGTTTTTCACCTACAAAAATATTATTTTGGGAAAAAAGGAACATTTGCTATCTAACTGGGAGTCTCCTGAGTGAAAGCATCTGAAGTTCTTCAAAGGTAAATTATTTAATTTGGTTGCTTTTCTTATTTTTGTGAAAATGTTGACTGCTGCCAGCAGAGCCTAGCATAGCATTATGCCATGCTAAACTTACACAAATGCTTGTCTAGCGTTGGCTGTAACGCATATTTTGAAAATCTGAGATGACAGTGTTGTTAACAAAAGGCTAAGCTTGTGTTTCAAAATATTTATTTCATTTCATTTGCGATTTTCATGAATAGAAAAAGTTGCGTTATGCTAAAGCATTATAGTTGAATGATTTTTCTGTCCATTTCTCAGCCAAGCAGGATGAACAAACGTGACGTTTTTCGCCTACAAAAATATTATTTTTGGAAAAAAGGAACATTTGCTATCTAACTGGGAGTCTCCTGAGTGAAAGCATCTGAAGTTCTTCAAAGGTAAATTATTTAATTTGGTTGCTTTTCTTATTTTTGTGAAAATGTTGACTGCTGCCAGCAGAGCCTAGCATAGCATTATGCAATGATAAAATTACACAAATGCTTGTCTAGCATTGGCTGTAAAGCATATTTTGAAAATCTGAGATGACAGTGTTGTTAACAAAAGGCTAAGCTTGTGTTTCAATATATTTATTTCATTTCATTTGTGATTTTCATGAATAGGAAACGTTGCGTTATGGTAATGTGCTTGAGGCTATGATTATGCTCCCGGATACGTGATTGCTCGTCGCTAGAGGTTAAAAACATCCTAAAGATTGATTCTACACATTGTTTGACAAGTTTCTACGAACTGTAATGGAATTGTTTTTCTTTTCGCCTGGCCTGCCCGTCATGAATTTGGATTTTTGAACTAAACTGAGGTATTTGGACATAAATGATGGACTTTATCAAACAAAACAAACATTTATTGTGGAACTGGGATTCCTGGGAGTGCATTCTGATAAATATCATCAAAGGTAAGTGAATATTTATAATGTTATTTCTGACTTCTGTTGACTCCACAACATGGAGAGTATCTGTATGGCTTGTTTTTGTGTCTGAGTGCCGTACTCAGATTACTACATGGTGTGCATTTTCCGTAAAGTTATTTTGAAATCTGACACAGCGGTTGCATTAAGAAGAAGTTTATCTAAAGTTTCATGTACACGTGTATCTTTTATCAATGTTTATTATGAGAATTTCTGTAAATTGATGTGGCTTTCTGCAAAGTCACCGCATTTTTTGGAGGCAAAATATTACTGAACATAACGCGCCAATGTAAACTAAGATTTTTGGATATAAAATACATGTACATGTATTGTGTATCATGAAGTCCTATGAGTGTCATCGGATGAAGATCATCAACGGTTAGTGATTAATTTTATCTCTATTTCTGCTTTTGTGACTCCTCTCTTTGTCTGGAAAAATGGCTGTTATTCTATGACTAGGTACTGACCTAACATAATCAAATGGTGTGCTTTCGTCGTAAAGCTTTTTTGAAATCGGACACTGTGGTGGAATTAACAACAAGTTTATCTTTAAAACGGTGTATAATACTTGCATGTTTGAGGAATTTTAATTATGAGATTTCTGTTGTTTGAATTGCACTTTCACTGGCTGTTGTCAAGTCGATCCCGTTAACGGGATCTCAGCCGTAAGAAGTTTTCATAGGAATGTTATAGGAATGCTTCCAAGAGACCATTACTTTAATGTCAAAAATAACTTACCATGTTCTCAGAATGTAAGATATCAATGTTCTAGAAATGTTTCATGGTAACATTCATCCAGTTGTGTGGGTTGAGAGAATATTCCATCAATGTCCCAACATACACAGATTATGGTTTACCATGTTCTCAGAATATACGATATTCATGTTCTAGACATGTTTAAAACCTGTTCAAGATAGGGGGCGGTATTTCCCCTTTGGATGAATTGCGTGCCCATAGTGAACTGCATAAAAATCTGTCCTAAATTGCTAATATATGCATATTATTATTATTATTGGATAGAAAACACTCTGAAGCTTCTAAAACCGTTTGAATTATGTCTGTGAGTATAACAGAACTCACAGGGCAGGCATTCTTCCAAACTAGTTTTGAGATCCTGAAAGTTGGGGCAACTTCAACGTCATCGCCCCCTCCCTTCCCAAACAGTTATGGATCTGGAAACACTTCTTATGTCTTCCACTAGATGTCCTCATTCAGTAGAACATGGAAAAGTGCATGTGCTGTGAACTTTGACCTAATGGGGTGGAAAACTGTAAGTGTCGCAAGGATTTTCATGTGCGTGAAAGGCGCGCTTGGGGAAGAGTGGTTCCTTTGTTCCAATCAGCCTCAGGCAAACATGGATGTCCTAGGTGGAATATATTCAATCTGTATGATTATAACATCCTAAAGATTGATTCTGCACTTAGTTTGACCAGTTTCGTCGACCTATAATATGTAATTTGGAAGTTTTGATGCTGGACCAGAAGTCATTTTTTGGGCATTTGAGCTGAAAGTGTGCTGTGTTTTCGCCGTAAAACATTTTAAAAATCTGACACGCTGGGTAGATGAACAAGGTGTTTATCTTTCATTTGAGGTATTGGACTTGTTAATGTGTGGATGTTAAATATTTCCCCTCGGGGAACCCCTGGCATCAACAGGTTTTAATGGGAGCGTTGCAGTAACATTTCTGAGTATCAGTTGTCAGGATGTCACTTGATGGTCCCATGGAATGTCCCCCCCCAAAAAAAACAGACTGCTTTTAACATAGTGTTTTCAACACACTTTGATGTAGATGATCACATTGTGAATGTTAATTTATAGAGTATTATTTTTCAACATGTTTTTTTTTTCAACAGGTTGAACTCACAACCTCTTGTTTGGTTCATCGGTATTCCGATCTTCCCACTATGCCACCGTGTCCGTGTCAGGGATTGCTTAAACTGACTATCCTTGGCATTTTTTTGTACATTTTATTTTACCTTTCTTTAACTAGGCAAGTCAAATAAGAACAAATTCTTATTTGATATTGCAACCTTTCGGGTACTAGTCCAATGCTCTAACCACTAGGCTCCCTGCCTCTAACCACTAGGCTACATGCCTCTAACCACTAGGCTACCTGCCTCTAACCACTAGGCTCCCTGCCTCTAACCACTAGGCTACATGCCTCTAACCACTAGGCTACCTGCCTCTAACCACTAGGCTCCCTGCCTCTAACCACTAGGCTACATGCCTCTAACCACTAGGCTACCTGCCTCTAACCACTAGGCTACATGCCTCTAACCACTAGGCTACCTGCCTCTAACCACTAGGCTCCCTGCCTCTAACCACTAGGCTACATGCCTCTAACCACTAGGCTACCTGCCTCTAACCACTAGGCACCTGTCTCTAACCACTAGGCTACCTGCCTCTAACCACTAGGCTACTTGCCTCTAACCACTAGGCTACCTGCCTCTAACCACTAGGCTACCTGCCTCTAACCACTAGGCTACCTGCCTCTAACCACTAGGCTACCTGCCTCTAACCACTAGGCTCCCTGCCTCTAACCACTAGGCTCCCTGCCTCTAACCACTAGGATACCTGCCTCTAACCACTAGGCTCCCTGCGTCTAACCACTAGGCTACCTGCCTCTAACCACTAGGCTCCCTGCCTCTAACCACTAGGCTACCTGCCTCTAACCACTAGGCTCCCTGCCTCTAACCACTAGGCTCCCTACCTCTAACCACTAGGCTACCTGCCTCCAACCGCTAGGCTCCCTGCCTCTACCACTAGGCTACCTGCCTCTAACCACTAGGCTCCCTGCCTCTAACCTCTAGGCTACCTGCCTCTAACCACTAGGCTACCTGCCTCTAACCACTAGGCTACCTGCCTCTAACCACTAGGCTACCTGCCTCTAACCACTAGGCTACCTGCCTCTAACCACTAGGCTCCCTGCCTCTAACCACTAGGCTACCTGCCTCTAACCACTAGGCTACCTGCCTCTAACCACTAGGCTACCTGTCTCTAACCACTAGGCTACCTGCCTCTAACCACTAGGCCACCTGCCTCTAACCACTAAGCTCCCTGCCTCTAACCACTAGGCTACCTGCCTCTAACCACTAGGCTACCTGCCTCTAACCACTAGGCCACCTGCCTCTAACCACTAGGCTACCTGCCTCTAACCACTAGGCTACCTGCCTCTAACCACTAGGCTACCTGCCTCTAACCACTAGGCTACCTGTCTCTAACCACTAGGCTACCTGCCTATAACCACTAGGTTACCTGCCTCTAACCACTAGGCTACCTGCCTCTAACCACTAGGCTACCTGCCTCTAACCACTAGGCTCCCTGCCTCTAACCACTAGGCTCCCTGCCTCTAACCACTAGGCTACCTGCCTCTAACCACTAGGCTCCCTGCATCTAACCACTAGGCTACCTGCCTCTAACCACTAGGCTCCCTGCCTCTAACCACTAGGCTACCTGCCTCTAACCACTAGGCTACCTGCCTCTAACCACTAGGTTCCCTGCCTCTAACCACTAGGCTACCTGCCTCTAACCACTAGGCTCCCTGCCTCTAACCTCTAGGCTACCTGCCTCTAACCACTAGGCTACCTGCCTCTAACCACTAGGCTACCTGCCTCTAACCACTAGGCTACCTGCCTCTAACCACTAGGCTACCTGCCTCTAACCACTAGGCTCCCTGCCTCTAACCACTAGGCTCCCTGCCTCTAACCACTAGGCTACCTGCCTCTAACCACTAGGCTACCTGCCTCTAACCACTAGGCTCCCTGCCTCTAACCACTAGGCTACCTGCCTCTAACCACTCTAGGCTACCTGCCTCTAACCACTAGGCTACCTGCCTCTAACCACTAGGCTACCTGCTTCTAATCACTAGGCTACCTGCCTCTAACCACTAGGCTACCTGTCTCTAACCACTAGGCTACCTGCCTCTAACCACTAGGCTACCTGCCTCTAACCACTAGGCTCCCTGCCTCTAACCACTAGGCTACTTGCCTCTAACCACTAGGCTACCTGCCTCTAACCACTAGGCTACCTGCCTCTAACCACTAGGCTACCTGTCTCTAACCACTAGGCTCCCTGCCTCTAACCACTAGGCTACCTGCCTCTAACCACTAGGCTACCTGCCTCTAACCACTAGGCTACCTGCCTCTAACCACTAGGCTACCTGCCTCTAACCACTAGGCTACCTGCCACCCCAAATTGATTACTTATGTACTTGATGTACTTATTTCAAAAATGTTGGAGTTTTCTGTACAGCTGTCTAATGTCAGTGCAGCATGTTAACATACATCTTACCTATTTTAATGATCGTCCTGATTCACTATGATTAATAGGGTTTTTTTTGATTGTACTTAAAAAAAAACAAAATAGCCCTTTTTTATCCCCAATTTCGTGGTATCCTATTGTTCAGTAGCTACTATCTTGTCTCATCGCTACAACTCCCGTAAGGGCTCGGGAGAGACGAAGGTTGAAAGTCATGTGGCCCCAAATACGCAACCCAACCAAGCCGCACTGCTTCTTAACACAGCGCCATTCCAACCAGGAAGCCAGCCGCACCAATGTGTCGGAGGAAACACTGTGCACCTGGCAACCTTGGTTAGCGCGCACTGCGCCCGGCCCGCCACAGGAGTCGCTGGTGCGCGATGAGACTTCCATACCAGCCAAACCCTCCCTAACCCGGACGATGCTAGGCCAATTGTGCGTCGCCCCACAGATTTCCCGGTCGGTTACAACAGAGCCTGGGCGCGAACCCAGAGTCTCTGGTGGCACAGCTGGCGCTGCAGTTCAGCACCCTTAACCAATGCGTCACCTGGGAGGCTTGATTGTACTTTTAACAGAGCTGAGATTTACTTGAACATTCACCCTATTGTTTACACCTATCAAGTTGTTACATCTAAATAAGTACCTAGAGAGGAGGGGATGAGGTTTCTTCTGGACAGGACCGACACCGGCCCAATAAGTACATGTCCTAGAGATGTCTCTTATTGGGACAGTGGTTAGGATATTTTAATTGGTGGTGGTGGCCTGGGTACAATACCTGCCAGAGGAGTCACCCTAATCTCACATTCTTAGCAATATATGTTTCTGTCATTATTTGGAAAGTTACAGCACACCGATCTGATTAAAATTAGTTTCTTAATGGCTGCGTTTCCACAGGCAGCTCAATTCTGATCTTGTTTCAGATCAGCTCTTTCTACAATAATTGGGCAATAGATAAGAATTGGGCTGCCTGTGTAAACGCAGCCAATGACACATGTTTGTTCTACATGGTACAGTCCCTATAGAAAGTCTACAACCCCTTGAACTGTTTCACATTTTGTTGCGTTACAAAGTGGGATTGAAATAGATTGAGTTGTATTTTATTGTCATTCATCTACAAAATACTCCATCCTTTCAAAGTGAAAAGACATTTCACTTTGCCAATCTCAGTAAGTCAACACGCTGCTGAGGCTATGCCAGAGACAGCGCCCCCGGAGGACAACACACACACAAATTAATACAAAACGTAATAGTTAAAATAGTCGTTGCAGAACTTCGTTTAGGCAAGTCTAAATTAGTTCATTGTACATAACAAATCCCATAATAACTTACATGGACCCATAATAACTTACATGGACCCATAATAACTTACATGGACCCATAATAACTTACATGGACCCATAATAACTTACATGGACCCATAATAACTTACATGGACCCATAATAATTTACATGGACCCATAATAATTTACATGGACCCATAATAACTTACATGGACCCATAATAACTTACATGGACCCATAATAACTTACATGGACCCATAATAACTTACATGGACCCATAATAACTTACATGGACCCATAATAATTTACATGGACCCATAATAATTTACATGGACCCATAATAACTTACATGGACCCATAATAACTTACATGGACCCATAATAACTTACATGGACCCATAATAACTTACATGGACCCATAATAACTTACATGGAGTGTGAAATCATAGAGATTGACATGAGTTTTGAATCACTACCCCTTCCACTGTCCCCCGTACATACAAACTCTGTAAGGTTCCACTGTCCCCCGTACATACAACATCTGTAAGGTTCCTCTGTCCCCAGTACATACAACATCTGTAAGGTTCCTCTGTCCCCAGTACATACAACATCTGTAAGGTTCCTCTGTCCCCAGTACATACAACATCTGTAAGGTTCCTCTGTCCCCAGTACAAACAACATCTGTAAGGTTCCTCTGTCCCCCGTACATACAACATCTGTAAGGTTCCTCTGTCCCCCGTACATACAACATCTGTAAGGTTCCTCTGTCCCCAGTACATACAACATCTGTAAGGTTCCTCTGTCCCCAGTACATACAACATCTGTAAGGTTCCTCTGTCCCCCGTACATACAACATCTGTAAGGTTCCTCTGTCCCCAGTACATACAACATCTGTAAGGTTCCTCTGTCCCCCGTACATACAACATCTGTAAGGTTCCTCTTTCCCCCGTACATCTGTAAGGTTCCTCTGTCCCCAGTACATCTGTAAGGTTCCTCTGTCCCCAGTACATCTGTAAGGTTCCTCAGTGAAGTATTGAATTTAAAATCACAGATTCAACTACAAGCTAAACAGGGAGCTTTTAGAACGACTCATAAAGAAGGGCAGTGATTGGTAGATGGGTCACAATAACAAATGTAATATATATTTTACTAATTCAAGTTAATAATTATGCTGTGGAGGATGTATTAAACCACACAGACACATCAAAGATGCAGTCAACCTTCTGAAGTGAGTTGCAGCACAGGAATGACAGTGATTATGGATTTCACCATGAAGCCACTGGTGATTTTTAAACACCCACAGAGTTCAACGGTTATGATGAGAGAACTGAGGATGGATCACAACATTGTAGTGACTCTTTGACAGAGTGAAAAGAAGAATACAAATATACAGAGAGAAAATATTCCAAAACATTCAACAAGGCACTAAAGCTGAAGCTGAACAAGGCACTAAAGCTGAAGCTGAACAAGGCACTAAAGCTGAAGCTGAACAAGGCACTAAAGCTGAAGCTGAACAAGGCACTAAAGCTGAAGCTGAACAAGGCACTAAAGCTGAAGATGAACAAGGCACTAAAGCTGAAGATGAACAAGGCACTAAAGCTGAACAAGGCACTAAAGCAGAAGCTGAACAAGGCACTAAAGCTGAAGATGAACAAGGCACTAAAGCTGAACAAGGCACTAAAGCAGAAGATGAACAAGGCACTAAAGCTGAAGCTGAACAAGGCACTAAAGCTGAAGCTAAACAAGGCACTAAAGCTGAAGCTGAACAAGGCACTAAAGCTGAAGATGAACAAGGCACTAAAGCTGAAGATGAACAAGGCACTAAAGCAGAAGCTGAACAAGGCACTAAAGCTGAAGATGAACAAGGCATTAAAGCTGAAGATGAACAAGGCACTAAAGCTGAAGATGAACAAGGAACTAAAGCTGAAGATGAACAAGGCACTAAAGCTGAAGATCAACAAGGCACTAAAGCTGAACAAGGGACTAATGCTGAAGAAAGAAAAATAATCAATGGAACACACTTTTTAGGTAAAAATGCAAAGCATTATTTTGGGGGCAAATCCAACACATCACTGAGTAACTGCCTCCTTATTTTCCAGCATGGTGGTGGCTGCATCATGGTTTGGGTATGCTTGACATCGGCGAAGACTGAAGAGTTTTTTTTTGACGCTAAGCATAGGCAAAATCCTACAGGGAAACCTGCCTCAGTCTGCTTTACACCAGACACTGGGAGAGGAATTCACCTTTCAGCAGGACAATAAAATATAACACAAGGCCACATCTACACTGAAATTGCTTACCAAGAAGACAGTGATGTTCCTGAGTCGCCAAGCTACAGGTTTGACTTAATTCTGCTTGACAATTTATGGCAAAACTTGAAAATGGCTGTCTAGCCATGATCCTCAACATCTTGAAGAATTTTGAAACTAATAAATGGGCAAATATTGCACAATACAGTGGTGCAGAGACTCACGGCTGTAATCGCTGCCAAAGGTGTTTCTAACATGTACTGACTCATGGGGTTGAATACTTATTTTTATTTCACCTTTATTTAACCAGGTAGGCAAGTTGAGAACAAGTTCTCATTTACAATTGCGACCTGGCCAAGATAAAGCAAAGCAGTTCGAGACAAACAACACAGATTTAGACATGGAGTAAAACAAACAGTCAATAATACAGTAGAAAAATAAGTCTATATACAATGTGAGCAAATTAGGTGAGATAAGGGAGGTAAAGTCAAAAAAAGGCCATGGTGGCAAAGTAAATACAATATAGCAAGTAAAACACTGGAATGGTAGATTTGCAGTGGAAGAATGTGCAAAGTAGAGATAGAAATAATGGGGTGCAAAGGAGCAAAATAAATAAATAAATAAATACAGTAGGGAAAGAGGTAGTTGTTTGGGCGAAATTATAGATGGGATATGTACAGGTGCAGTAATCTGTGAGCTGCTCTGACAGCTGGTGCTTAAAGCTAATGAGGGAGATAAGTGTTTCCAGTTACAGAGATTTTTGTAGTTCGTTCCAGTCATTGGCAGCAGAGAACTGGAAGGAGAGGCGGCCAAAGGAAGAATTGGTTTTGGGGGTGACCAGAGAGATATACCTGCTGGAGCGCGTGCTACAGGTGGGTGCTGCTATGGTGACCAGGGAGCTGAGATAAGGGGGGACTTTACCTAGCAGGGTCTTGTAGATGACCTGGAGCCAGTGGGTTTGGCGATGAGTATGAAGCGAGGGCCAGCCAACAAGAGTGTACAGGTCGCAGTGGTGGGTAGTATATTGGGCTTTGGTGACAAAACGGATGGCACTGTGATAGACTGCATCCAATTTATTGAGTAGGGTGTTGGAGGCTATTTTGTAAATGACATCGCCGAAGTCGAGGATTGGTAGGATGGTCAGTCTTACTAGGATATGTTTGGCAGCGTGAGTGAATGGTGCTTTGTTGCGAAATAGGAAGCCAATTCTAGATTTAACTGTGGATTGGAGATGTTTGATGTGAGTCTGGAAGGAGAGTTTACAGTCTAACCAGACACCTAAGTATTTGTAGTTGTCCACACGGTCAGAACCGTCCAGAGTAGTGATGTTGGACGGGCGGGCAGGTGCAGGCAGCGATCGGTTGAAGAGCATGCATTTAGTTTTACTTGTATTTAAGAGCAATTGGAGGCCACAGAAGGAGAGTTGCATGGCATTGAAGCTCGTCTGGAGGGTTGTTAACACAGTGTCCAAAGAAGGGCCAGAAGTATACAGAATGTTGTCGTCTGCGTAGAGGTGGATCAGAGACTCACCAGCAGCAAGAGCGACATCATTGATGTATACAGAGAAGAGAATCGGTCCAAGAATTGAACCCTGTGGCAGCCCCATAGAGACTGACAGAGGCCCGGACAACAGGCCCTCCGATTTGACACACTGAACTCTATCAGAAAAGTAGTTTGTGAACCAGGCAAAGCAATCATTTGAGAAACCAAGGCTATCGAGTCTGCCGATGAGGATGTGGTGATTGACAGAGTCAAAAGCCTTGGCCAGGTCAATGAATACGGCTGCACAGTATTTTTTCTTATCGATGACGGTTAAGATATCGTTTAGGACCTTGAGCGTGGCTGAGGTGCACCCATGACCAGCTCTGAAACCAGATTGCATAGCGGAGAAGTTATGGTGGGATTCGAAATGGTCGGTAATCTTTTTGTTGACTTGGCTTTTGAAGACCTTAGAAAGGCAGGGAGGATGGATATAGATCTGTAGCAGTTTGGGTCAAGAGTGTCCCCTCCTTTGAAGAGGGGGATGACCGCAGCTGCTTTCCAATCTTTGGGAATCTCAGATGACACGAAAGAGAGGTTGAACAGGCTAGTAATAGGGGTTGCAACAATTTCGGCAGATAATTTTAGAAAGAAAGGGTCCAGATTGTCTAGCCCGGCTGATTTGCAGGGGTCCAGATTTTGCAGCTCTTTCAGAACATCAGCTGACTGGATTTGGGAGAAGGAGAAATGGGGAAGGCTTGGGCGAGTTGCTGTGGAGGGTGCAGTGCTGTTGACCGGGGTAGGTGTAGCCAGGTGGAAAGCATGGCCAGCCGTGGAAAAATGCTTATGGAAATTCTCAATTATAGTGGATTTATCAGTGGTGACAGTGTTTCCTATCCTCAGTGCAGTGGGCAGCTGGGAGGAGGTGTTCTTATTCTCCATGGACTTTACAGTGTCCCAGAACTTTTTTGGGTTTGTGTTGCAGGAAGCAAATTTCTGCTTGAAAAAGCTAGCCTTGGCTTTTCTAACTGCCTGTGTATATTGGTTTCTAACTTCCCTGAAAAGTTGCATATCACGGGGGCTGTTCGATGCTAATGCAGAATGCCATAGGATGTTTTTGTGATGGTTAAGGGCAGTCAGGTCTGGAAAGAACCAAGGGCTATTTCTGTTCCTGGTTCTAAATTTCTTGAATGGGGCATGCTTATTTAAGATGGTGAGGAAGGCATTTAAAAAAAATAACCAGGCATCCTCTACTAACGGGATGAGATCAGTATCCTTCCAGGATACCCCGGCCAGGTCGATTAGAAAGGCCTGCTCGCTGAAGTGTTTCAGGGAGCGTTTGACAGTGATGAGTGGAGGACGTTTGACCGCTGACCCATTACGGATGTAGGCAATGAGGCAGTGATCGCTGAGATCTTGGTTGAAAACAGCAGAGGTGTATTTAGAGTGCAAGTTGATTAGGATGATATCTATGAGGGTACCCATGTTTACGGCTTTGGGGTGGTACCTGGTAGGTTCATTGATAATTTGTGTGAGATTGAGGGCATCAAGTTTAGATTGTAGGATGGCTGGGGTGTTAAGCATGTCCCAGTTTAGGTTGCCTAGCAGCTCTGAAGATAGATGGGGGGCAATCAGTTCACATATGGTGTCCAGAGCACAGTTGGGGGCAGAGGGTGGTCTATAGCAGGCGGCAACGGTGAGAGACTTGTTTTTAGAGAGGTGGATTTTTAAAAGTAGTTCAAATTGTTTGGGTACAGACCTGGATAGTAGGACAGAACTCTGCAGGCTATCTTTGCAACACCGCGCCCTTTGGGCGTTCTATCTTGCCTGAAAATGTTGTAGTTTGGGATGGAGATTTCAGAATTTTTAGTGGTCTTCCTAAATTAGGATTCAGACACGGCTAGGACATCTGGGTTGGCAGAGTGTGCTAAAGCAGTGAATAAAACAAACTTAGGGAGGAGGCTTCTAATGTTAACATGCATGAAACCAAAGCTATTATGGTTTCAGAAGTCAACAAATGAGAGCGCCTGGGGAATAGGAGTGGAGCTGGGAATGGGAGTGAATTCACCTCTACATCACCAGAGGAACAGAGGAGGAGTAGGATAAGGGTACAGCTAAAATCTATGAGAATTGGTTGTCTAGAACGTCAGGAACAGAGAGTAAAAAGAGGTTTCTGGGGGCTTTAAATAGCTTTAAGGTCTAATCAGGGTATATTACATGTATTGACTCATGGGGGTGAATACTTATCTAATCCAGGTATATTACATGTATTTTTCATTCATCTTAAAAAATCTATTTTTTCTTCAACTTTGACATCAGAGTATCTATGTTAAATGACACTTTGTAACACAACAACGTGTGAAGAAATCTAAGGGGGGTGTAAACTTTCTATAGGCACTGTGGTGATGAGGTCAAAACTACGATATTCTCTGAGATGCTCAGCTATATAGGATGAATAAATACTGATCATTTATGAGGGAGTGGAAATGTGGTTATTAGCATATTTTTCTAAGAATGTGCGAGAAGGGTGAATCCCCTGGCCGGTCTCGAATCCCCTGGCGATTTCTATGCTTCCTGTTCTTACGTTTCATGTTTGCGTCTTTTATGTTCGGTTTTGTACATCAGCTTCAAAACAGCTGAACATGTTTTGGGGTTATTGAAAAGGTGTTCCTCAGCGGTTTAGACGGTAGAATGATTCTCTACTCTGCGTTGCTTGTTTTGCCACACAAACTGAAATTAGGTGAATTATTCTATTTTTAGAAACCAGGAAATGCCGGAGCGATTTCTGCATATTGCACCAGTAATATATTATATTCTGAGAACATGACAACCATGTTCTGTGTATGTTGATGTTACGTTGATGGAATGTTCTCCTAACCCTCAGAAAACTAGGCACAGGAACGTTCTAACAACATCCCATAAAAAGCATCTAGAACATTAATGCTGTATATTCTGAGAACATTGTAACCACATTCTAGATAAGTTCTGCTTGACATTAATAGAATGTTCTCCGAACTTTAACACAAAAACATGCTAAAATGGTTCTCAGAGATAGATTGTTCCCCCAACTAATGGAAAACTGGACACTCAAACTTTATGGGAACATTGCGGGTAACATTACAAAAACGTTCTCTACCTAGAATTGTTTGCTAGGTTTCTGCTATCAGAAAGAAATGCCTTGTTTCAGCTGGTGGGTTTTGATAAGGTGGCTCAACTGGCAGAACTGGAGATGTGTGTGTGTGTGTGTGTGTGTGTGTGTGTGTGTGTGTGTGTGTGTGTGTGTGTGTGTGTGTGTGTGTGTGTGTGTGTGTGTCCGTGTGCATGCATGCATGCGTGCGTACGTGTGTGTGTGGTGTGTGTGTGTGTGTGAGGGGTTTTGATAAGGTGAATCACCTTCTGAAGGGGCTGTTGTTCTGTAACTGGAGTCTCTTGGTGACCCAAGACAGATTCTCTTGCTCCGAGGAGAGGCATTCCAGACGCTGTCAAGCTCCCAGCCTTAAGTAAACCCCTGTGTCGTAACCACTGAGGAAAACAGCAGGAGGTCGCTGAAAGAGTCAAATCAGGCACTTACTTACAGCGCCCGCATTCAATGAAACTCAGAGAGCGAAAAGCCCTTACGCATATCTGCAACACCTGCAGCACCTGCCTGTTTAACGCCACACTCGGCATCACAATCACATACACACACACGCTCAAACAATCACACACATCAACGTCAAGTTGAGACACATAGTTGGCTGCAGAGCTAGAGCAGGTAAAATAACCACTCCAGAAACTAGGCTGCTACCAACCCAACTGCATTCAGGACAGAGACATTCAGACTGTTGCACAGTAGGTTGAAATCGAAGCAAACCCGTTTCAAACGGATAACGCAATTAAACATTGTTATTGCATTAGCTCAGGTTGATTCTGTTTGATCATATAGAAGTGCTGCCCCAATGGGACCAGGCCTGACTGTGTACCAGGGCCTGACTGTGTACCAGGGCAGTGGGACCAGGCCTGACTGTGTACCAGGGCAGTGGGACCAGGCCTGACTGTGTACCAGGGCCTGACTGTGTACCAGGGCTGTGGGACCAGGCCTGACTGTGTACCAGGGCAGTGGGACCAGGCCTGACTGTGTACCAGGGCAGTGGGACCAGGTCTGACTGTGTACCAGGGCAGTGGGACCGGATCTGACTGTGTACCAGGGCATTGGGACTGGGCCTGACTGTGTACCAGGGCAGTGGGACCGGGCCTGACTGTGGAACAGGGCAGTGGGACCGGGCCTGACTGTGTACCAGGGCAGTGGGACCGGGCCTGACTGTGTACCAGGGCAGTGGGACCGGGCCTGACTGTGTACCAGGGCAGTGGGACCGGGCCTGACTGTGTACCAGGACAGTGGGACCGGGCCTGACTGTCTACCAGGACAGTGGGACCGGGCCTGACTGTCTACCAGGACAGTGGGACCAGGCCTGACTGTCTACCAGGACAGTGGGACCAGGCCTGACTGTCTACCAGGACAGTGGGACCGGGCCTGACTGTGTACCAGGGCAGTGGGACCAGGCCTGACTGTGTACCAGGGCAGTGGGACCGGGCCTGACTGTGTACCAGGGCAGTGGGACCGGGCCTGACTGTGTACCAGGGCAGTGGGACCGGGCCTGACTGTGTACCAGGGCAGTGGGACCGGGCCTGACTGTGTACCAGGGCAGTGGGACCAGGCCTGACTGTGTACCAGGGCAGTGGGACCAGGCCTGACTGTGTACCAGGGCAGTGGGACCGGGCCTGACTGTGTACCAGGGCAGTGGGACCAGGCCTGACTGTGTACCAGGGCAGTGGGACCAGGCCTGCTAGCATCTTCTTCAATAAGGAGTGTTTGGTCTTAACAGCGCTCCGGCATCGGCTAACCGGCTGCCAATCTCCCGGAGTCAACACATGGACACACACACACACACACACACACACTCTCTCTCTCTCCGATTCACTCACTCACTCACTATCTCTCACACACACACACACACACACACACACACACACACACACACACACACAATAATCTCAATAAGTCAACACGTTGATGAGAGTATGCCAGAGACAGCACCCCCGGAGGACAACACACACACAGGATCTGGCTGAAGCACAAAAGCTGAAGCAGTAAGAGACAATTCATACTTGATCAGAAAATGTGGTCATAGGCGCCGTATGGAGGGTGTGATGCAATGACGGAGCCTCTGGAGACATGCAGAGGACAAATTGAGCTACGCACCACATTGCCGTGCGCTTCCTTATTTTATTTTCAATGCGGAGGAGCTCCATAAAGCTCTGCATTGACAGCTCTCTGCTGCTCCACGTAGATCAACAAGTATGGACGCCCTGACAGAGGACGTATCATCGTAAATGCTGCAAGGCAGATGTCGGATTGACCATCGTCTTTAAGACTGAAGCAGAGACAAGCAGTAAGTGTTGTGGTCCTGGAGACAGTAATAGGTCTAGTAGATGACAGCTGAGGATGGCTGAGCAGCGCCACGATGGGAGATGTATGAAGTGATGGACAGGTGTCTGTAGGTAGGACAGACTGAGCTCATTCATGCAAGAGACCTGGCTCCACTGTGCCCTGTGAGTGTGTGTGCATGTATTTTCACAGATGGGCCTGACTGGAGCATGCTGGGTAAACCGAGGTCCTCGGTCATCCCTCCGAACACTGACCTCACACCTCGTTTTGACAACCTCATACACACAGCTAATACACTCACGGCTGCTATTGAACCACATCTAATGCCCTCGAGGTCGTGGTGTATGGGGAATACTGTTGTGGTTGGGATTTAGACACGTGCAGGCAACATTCTAGCCATGACAGTTTTCACAATATACCCCTTAAGGCATTTTTAGTTATCAAGCTTCCTTGCATTCACATGACTAAAGCTGGTTGACAAACGTTTAATACTGGGTCCTTCCCCACCCACCATCCCAGATTGTTCTGAAATCGTTTCTGTAGTTGGCAACAGGTAATATTGACATTCCTGAAACATCATTTTGTTGAAATACAATTTTATCGCTGAGAAATTTAACTAATTGATTGCATACAAATTCAGAATTTTAATGTATAGGATTCATATAATATTCAATAAATATAGAACCCAACATCTGATTTGGACCAAACTTCTTCCTACCAATGATTAAAACATGAGGAACCCCCCCAAAAAAATTCTAAAGCCCCTCACGGACCCGCTGTGTACTCCCTATGAATCTGGTGATGTTTATAGCCCTGTTCAGAGAAATTAGTCATTAACGTCGCTTGCATTATTTACCATAAAATAGTGTGACAGTACCATGTTCTGACCACTAGGTGTCACTGTTCCTTCTATACAGCCACACATCTTCATGTGGCGGATCTCTTGTGTTTATTAAATGGATCACAACATTTCCTTTGCAAGTATGGGTAGAAAACCAATAGATTTGGCTCATTATGAAAATACATTGTATGGTCATCTTCAAGCCAGTCC
Source organism: Oncorhynchus clarkii lewisi (assembly GCF_045791955.1). Classification (NCBI taxonomy): domain Eukaryota; kingdom Metazoa; phylum Chordata; class Actinopteri; order Salmoniformes; family Salmonidae; genus Oncorhynchus; species Oncorhynchus clarkii. Next base: position 55,326,741 of record NC_092163.1, read on the forward strand.
TCCATGAAAGCAATTCAGTTTGTCCATCTCTTAGCAACCTTACACTTCAACCCAACTCATAATCCAACAAGTGGCCACTGAGACGGATATCCCTATGCAATTCTCATAAAGACTTTTCCGGCAAGCATAAAACTTCGATGGTGAAATGGTCTGGGGACAAAATAGTTGTGATGACACTAATAAAATAATTCATTGCATGGCAGTCTAATATTTAATAAAATGATCAGGAACAGCTCTAGAGTGCCTTCAGAAAGTATTCAGACTCCTGGACTTTTTCCGTTACGTTATTACAGCCTTATTACGTTACGTTATTACATCCTTATTACGCTACGTTACAGCCTTATTACGTTACAGCCTTATTACGTTACGTTACAGCCTTATTACGTTACGTTGTTACAGCCGTATTATGTTATGTTACAGGCTTATTACGTTACGTTACAGCCTTATTACGTTACGTTACAGCCTTATTACGTTACGTTATTCCAGCCTTATTACGTTACGTTATTACAGCCGTATTACGTTATGTTACATCCTTATTACGTTACGTTACAGCCTTATTACATTACGTTACAGCCTTATTACACTACGTTACAGCCTTATTACGTTACGTTATTACAGCCTTATTACGTTACAGCCTTATTACGTTACGTTACAGCCTTATTACATTACGTTATTACAGCCTTATTACGCTACGTTACAGCCTTATTACGTTACGTTACAGCCTTATTACGTTACGTTATTACATCCTTATTACGTTACGTTACATCCTTATTACGCTACGTTACAGCCTTATTACGTTACAGCCTTATTACGTTACGTTACAGCCTTATTACGTTACGTTGTTACAGCCGTATTATGTTATGTTACAGGCTTATTACGTTACGTTACAGCCTTATTACGTTACGTTACAGCCTTATTACGTTACGTTATTCCAGCCTTATTACGTTACGTTATTACAGCCGTATTACGTTATGTTACATCCTTATTACGTTACGTTACAGCCTTATTACATTACGTTACAGCCTTATTACACTACGTTACAGCCTTATTACGTTACGTTATTACAGCCTTATTACGTTACAGCCTTATTACGTTACGTTACAACCTTATTACATTACATTATTACAGCCATATTACGCTACGTTACAGCCTTATTACGTTACGTTACAGCCTTATTATGTTACGTTATTACATCCTTATTACGTTACGTTACATCCTTATTACGTTATTACAGCCTTATTACGTTATTACAGCCTTATTACGCTGTTTTACAGCCTTATTATGTTATTACAGCCTTATTACGTTACGTTATTACAGCCTTATTACGTTATTACAGTCTTATTACGCTATGTTATCACAGCCTTATTACGTTACGTTACAGCCTTATTACGCTACGTTACAGCCTTATTAAGCTACGTTACAGCCTTATTACGTTATGTTATTACAGCCTTATTACGTTATGTTACAGTCGTATTACGTTACGTTATTACAGCCTTATTACGTTACGTTGCAGCCTTATTACGTTACGTTATTACAGCCTTATTACGTTACGTTATTTCAGCCTTATTACGTTACGTTACAGCCTTATTACGTTACAGCCTTATTATGTTACGTTATTACAGCCTTATTACGTTACACTATTACAGCCTTATTACGTTATTACAGCCTTATTACGTTACGTTATTACAGCCTTATTACGTTATGTTACAGTCGTATTACGTTACGTTATTACAGCCTTATTACGTTACGTTACAGCCTTATTACGTTACGTTATTACAGCCTTATTACGTTATTACAGTCTTATTACGCTATGTTATTACAGCCTTATTACGTTACGTTACAGCCTTATTACGCTACGTTACAGCCTTATTACGCTACGTTACAGCCTTATTATGTTACGTTATTACAGCCTTATTATGTTATGTTACAGTCGTATTACGTTACGTTATTACAGCCTTATTACGTTACGTTACAGCCTTATTACGTTACGTTATTACAGCCTTATTACGTTACGATATTTCAGCCTTATTACGTTACGTTACAGCCTTATTACGTTACGTTACAGCCTTATTATGTTACGTTATTACAGCCTTATTACGTTACACTATTACAGCCTTATTACGTTATTACAGCCTTATTACGTTGCGTTATTACAGCCTTATTACGTTATGTTACAGTCGTATTACGTTACGTTATTACAGCCTTATTACGTTACGTTATTACAGCCTTATTACGTTACGTTATTTCAGCCTTATTACGTTACGTTACAGCCTTATTACGTTACGTTACAGCCTTATTATGTTACGTTATTACAGCATTATTACGTTACACTATTACAGCCTTATTACGTTATTACAGCCTTATTACGTTACGTTATTACAGCATTATTACGCTACGTTCCAGCCTTATTACTTTACGTTATTACATCCTTATTACGTTACGTTATAACCTTATTACGTTACGTTATTACAGCCTTATTACGTTACGTTATTACATCCTTATTACGTTACATTACACCCTTATTACGTTACGTTATTACATCCTTATTACGTTACGTTACATCCTTATTATGTTACGTTACAGCCTTATTACGTTACGTTACAGCCTTATTACGTTACATTATTACAGCCTTATTACGTTACGTTACAGCCTCATTACGTTACCTTATTACACCCTTATTACGTTACGTTACAGCCTTATTACATTACGTTATTACAGCCTTATTACGTTACGTTACAGCCTTATTACGTTACGTTATTACATCCTTATTACGCTACGTTACAGCCTTATTACGTTACGTTATTACAGCCTTATTACGTTACATTATTACAGCCTTATTACGTTACGTTATTACAGCCTTATTACGTTACGTTACAGCCTTATTCTAAAATTGATTAAATAGTTTTTTTCCCTCATCAATCTTCACACAATATCAGATAATGACAAAGCAAAAACAGGTTTTTAGATTTTTTTTATAACAAATTTACATGAGTATTCAGACCCTTTACTCAGTACTTTTTTGAAGCACCTTTGGCAGCGATTACAGCCTTGAGTCATCTTGGGTACGACGCTACAAGCTTGGCACACCTGTATTTGGGGAATGTCTCTCATTCCTCTTTGCGTGTCCTCTCAAGCTCTGTCAGGTTGGATGGGGAGCGTCGCTGCCCAGCTATTTTCAGGTCTCTCCAGAAATGTTCAAATCGGGTTCAAGTCTGGGCTCTGGTTGGGCCACTCAAGGACATTCAGAGACTTGTCCCGAAACCACTCTTGCGTTGTCTTGGCTGTGTGCTTAGGGATTTGGCCTGTTGGATGGTGAACCTTCAACCCAGTCTGAGGTCCTGAGTGCTCTGGAGCAGGTTTTGATCAAGGATCTCTCTGTACTTTGTTTCATTCATCTTTGCCTCGATCCTGACTAGTCTCCCAGTCACCTGCAGCTGAAAAAAATCTCCACAGCATGATGCTGCCACCACCATGCTTCACCGTAGGGATGGTTCCAGGTTTCCTCTAGATGTGACGATTGGCATTCAGACCAAATAGTTCAATCTTGGTTTCATCAGACCAGGTCTGAGAGTCTTTAGGTGCCTTTTGGAAAACTCCAAGCGGGCTGTAATGTTTATTTTACTGAGGAGTGGCTTCCATCTGGCCACTCTACCATAAAGACCTGATTGGTGGAGGGCCGGTTGTCCTTCTGGAAGGATCTCCCATCTCCACAGAGGAACTCTGTAGCTCTGTCAGAGAGACCATCGGGTTCTTGGTTACCTCTCTGACCTTCTCCCCCGATAGCTCAGTTTGGCCGGGAGGCCAGCTCTAGGAAGAGTCTTGGTGGATCCAAGCTTTTCCCATTTAAGAATTATGGAGGCCACTGTGTTCTTGGGGACCTTCAATGCTACAGATTTTCTTTGGTACCCTTCCCCAGAATTGTGCCTTGACACAATCCTGTCTCGGAGCTCTACGGACAATTTCTTCAACCTCATGGCTTGGTATTTGCTCTGACATGCACTGTCAACTGTGGGACGTTATATAGACAGGTGTTTGCCTTTCCAAATCATGCCCAATCAATTGAATTTACCACAGGTGGACTCCAATCATGTTGTAGAAACATCTCAAGGATGATCAATGGAAACAGGATGCACCTGAGCTCAAATTTCGAGTCTCATGACAAAGGGTCTGAATACTTACGTAAATAAGGTATCTGTTTTTAATTTTTAATACATTTGCTAAATTGTCTAAAAAACTGTTTTTGCTTTGTCATTATGGGGTATTGTGTGTAGATTGCTGAAAAAACCCACTTAATCCGTTTTAGAATAAGGCTGTAAATAAAATGTGGAAAAAGTCAAGGGGTCTGAATAGTTTCCGAAGGCACTGTATATTGTGATTAGTGACATTTACCATTAGACCCAACGCAACCCAATAGCATTACAATCGCAAAACCATATACAGTGTGTTTGGAACTTTCACCATTGACGACCATAACATTGAAGCCATTAGAACTGTTGTAGCATAATGATTTGCGGTTTCCCCAGGAATGGTCTAACAGTAGGGAATAAAGGAAATACACATCTAGAGGCCAAAACCTGGTACTTTCCATCTAGTGGCCAAAACCTGGTACTTTACATCTAGTGGTCAGAACCTGGTACTTTACATCTAGTAGCCAAAACCTGGTACTTTATATCTAGTAGCCAAAACCTGGTACTTTACATCTAGTGGCCAAAACCTGGTATTTTACATCTAGTAGCCAAAACCTGGTACTTTACATCTAGTAGCCAAAACCTGGTACTTTACATCTAGTGGTCAGAACCTGGTACTTTACATCTAGTAGCCAAAACCTGGTACTTTACATCTAGTAGTCAAAACCTGGTACTTTACATCTAGTAGCCAAAACCTGGTACTTTACATCTAGTGGCCAAAACCTGGTACTTTACATCTAGTGGCCAAAACCTGGTACTTTCCATCTAGTGGCCAAAACCTGGTACTTTACATCTAGTGGCCAAAACCTGGTACTTTACATCTAGTAGCCAAAACCTGGTACTTTACATCTAGTGGCCAAAACCTGGTACTTTCCATCTAGTGGCCAAAACCTGGTACTTTACATCTAGTGGCCAAAACCTGGTACTTTACATCTAGTAGCCAAAACCTGGTACTTTACATCTAGTGGCTAAAACCTGGTACTTTCCATCTAGTGGCCAAAACCTGGTACTTTACATCTAGAGGCCAAAACCTGGTACTTTACATCTAGTAGTCAGAACCTGGTACTTTACATCTAGTAGTCAGAACCTGGTACTTTACATCTAGTAGTCAGAACCTGGTACTTTACATCTAGTGGCCAAAACCTGGTACTTTACATCTAGTGGCCAAAACCTGGTACTTTACATCTAGACGCCAAAACCTGGTACTTTACATCTAGTGGCCAAAACCTGGTGCTTTCCATCTAGAGGCCAAAACCTGGTACTTTACATCTAGTGGCCAAAACCTGGTACTTTCCATCTAGTGGCCAAAACCTGGTACTTTACATCTAGTGGTCAGAACCTGGTACTTTACATCTAGTGGACAAAACCTGGTACTTTACATCTAGTAGTTAGAACCTGGTACTTTACATCTAGTGGACAAAACCTGGTACTTTACATCTAGTGGTCAGAACCTGGTACTTTACATCTAGTGGTCAGAACCTGGTACTTTACATCTAGTAGTCAGAACCTGGTACTTTACATCTAGTGGTCAGAACCTGGTACTTTACATCTAGTGGACAAAACCTGGTATTTTACATCTAGTGGCCAAAACCTGGTACTTTACATCTAGTGGCCAAAACCTGGTACTTTACATCTAGTAGTCAGAACCTGGTATTTTACATCTAGTAGTCAGAAGCTGGTACTTTACATCTAGTGGACAAAACCTGGTACTTTACATCTAGTAGTCAGAACCTGGTACTTTACATCTAGTGGTCAGAACCTGGTACTTTTCATCTAGTAGTCAGAACCTGGTATTTTACATCTAGAGGCCAAAACCTGGTACTTTACATCTAGAGGCCAGAACCTGGTACTTTACATCTAGTGGTCAGAACCTGGTACTTTACATCTAGTAGTCAGAACCTGATACTTTACATCTAGAGGCCAGAACCTGGTATTTTACATCTAGAGGCCAAAATCTGGTACTTTACATCTAGAGGCCAGAACCTGGTACTTTACATCTAGTGGTCAGAACCTGGTATTTTACATCTAGAGGCCAAAACCTGGTACTTTACATCTAGAGGCCAGAACCTGGTACTTTACATCTAGTGGTCAGAACCTGGTACTTTACATCTAGAGGTCAGAACCTGATACTTTACATCTAGAGGCCAGAACCTGGTATTTTACATCTAGAGGCCAAAATCTGGTACTTTACATCTAGATGCCAGAACCTGGTACTTTCACACTACTTTATGGGAAATGATGCATCACCAGACTCACAGGGAAAACATTACTGTATGGAGAAGCAATACTCCAAGCCGCAGCTTCATACTACTCCTCAAACATAGAGAACTGATACCACATACTGGTTGTTTGTGTGGGATTGGCATGGGGTGTGGGGTCAATGGGTGGCTTAGAATTTTTTGGGGGGATTCCTCATGTTTAATCATTGGTAGGAAGAAGTTTGGTCCAAATCAGATGTTGGGTTCTATATCTATTGAATATTATCTGAATCCTATATCTTAAAATTATGAATTTGGGTGCAATCAATTAGTTTAATTTCGCAGCGATAAAATGAAATGTCAACAAAATAATGTTTCAGGAATGTCAATATTACCTGTTGCTAACTACATAAACAATTTGTGAACAATCTGAGATGGTGGGTGTCATCATGGCTTGCTGAAATGACATGGAACGACTCTACTGTGTCACCAGTAAAAAGCATTTGGAATTTTCCAGTGACCCATCAGATAAACAAAACAGCCCAAAAACCAAACCAGCCACAACCCATCAGTGGATCCCGACCCTCTACTTGGGAAACACTGCACCAGAGAATTCCTAATGCAAAACTGAGTGTGTATTCATTTGGCCAGAGTCAGCCCCAGTACTGCTGATGAGGGAGACTGTGGGGTTCTGTCTGTCTGTCTGTCTGTCTGTCTGTCTGTCTGTCTGTGTGCGCCAAGAATATGTGTATTGGTCATCACATTCCTGGTGTGTAGAGACTCCAACCCTAACACAAGCAACTGTCCACAGGTTGTCCCAGACAGAAAATTGGGAGGGTTAGGGTCCAAATTACACTCTGGGAGAGGAGAGAACACTGCTTTTGTTTCCTGCACTGTGTGTTTAGTATGTACAGTGCCTTGCGAAAGTATTCGGCCCCCTTGAACTTTGCGACCTTTTGCCACATTTCAGGCTTCAAACATAAAGATATAAAACTGTATTTTTTTGTGAAGAATCAACAACAAGTGGGACACAATCATGAAGTGGAACGACATTTATTGGATATTTCAAACTTTTTTAACAAATCAAAAACTGAAAAATTGGGCGTGCAAAATTATTCAGCCCCTTTACTTTCAGTGCAGCAAACTCTCTCCAGAAGGTCAGTGAGGATCTCTGAATGATCCAATGTTGACCTAAATGACTAATGATGATAAATACAATCCACCTGTGTGTAATCAAGTCTCCGTATAAATGCACCTGTCACACCCTGGTCAAAGTATTTTGTGTTTATCTTTATTTATTTGGTCAGGCCAGGGTGTGGCATGGGTTTTTGTATGTGGTGTGTATGTATGGGGATTGTAGCTAGTGGGGTGTTCTAGCTAAGTCTATGGCTGTCTGAAGTGGTTCTCAATCAGAGGCAGGTGTTTATCGTTGTCTCTGATTGGGAACCATATTTAGGCAGCCATATTCTTTGAGTTTGGTGTGGGTGATTGTCCTTAGTGTCCTTAGTGTCAGTTTGCACCAGTTTAGGCTGTTTCGGTTTTCATTACGTTTATTATTTTGTAGTGTTTGTATTTTGATTCGTGTTTTACGTTTGTTTAATAAACATGGATCGCAATCTACACGCCGCATTTTGGTCCGACTCTCCTTCGCATCAAGAAAACCGTTACAGAATCACCCACCACAAAGGGACCAAGCAGCGTGTCAACAGGCAAGAACAGCCCAAAGTGGAGTACAGTATGGACTATACTTCTTGGGAGGAGATAGACAGGTGGGCGGTCGACCCAGGGAGAGTGCCGGAGCCCGCCTGGGATTCGATGGAGCAGTGCGCGGAAGGATATAGGAGAATGGAGTTTGCGAAGCAAGCAAGGCGGCGCGGACGGAGGCCCCATAGTCAGCCCCAAAAATTTCTTGGGGGGGGGCTCAGGGAGAGTGTGGCAGAGTCAGGAGCCAGACCTGAGCCAACTCTCCCTGTTTATCGTGAGGAGCCAAGGAGGAGACCAGAGCCGGTGTTGGAGGTGAGCGAAACAGAGACTGTGAAGGAGTTAATGGGGAAATTGGAGGTGAGCGAAACAGAGACTGTGAAGGAGTTAATGGGGAAATTGGAGGAGAGAGAAATGAGGGAGTTGCTGTGTTGGTGTTTTAAACATGGAATTCGCCCGACGGAGCGTGTCGGGGATTTGATGGCACCTGGGTCAGCGCTCCATACTCGTCCTGAGGTGCGTGTTAGTCGGCTGGTGAAGATGGTGCCAGTCTCACGTACCAGGCCTCCTGTGCACCTCCCTAGCCTTGCACGTCCTGTGCCAGCACCGCTCTCAAGATCTCCAGTACGCCTTCACGGTCTAACCCATCCTGTGCCACCTCCACACCCCAGCCCTCCGGTAGCAGCTCCCCGCACCAGGCTTCCTGTGCGTGTCCTCGGCCCAGTACCACCAGTGCCAGCACCACGCATCAGGCCTACAGTGCGCCTCGCCTGTCCAGCGCTGTCGGAGCCCTCCTCCTCTCCAGCGCTGTCGGAGTCTCCCGCCTGTTTAGCGCTGTTAGAGCCTTCCTTCTCTACAGCGCTGCCGGAGTCTCCCGCCTGCTCAGAACTGCCAGTTAGCATAGAGCTGCCAGTTAGCATAGAGCTGCCAGTTAGCATAGAGCTGCCAGTTAGCAAGGAGCTGCCAGTTAGCAAGGAGCTGCCAGTCTGCAAGGAGCTGCCAGTCTGCATAGAGCTGCCAGTCTGCAAGGAGCTGCCAGTCTGCAAGGAGCCGCCAGAGCTGCCTGTCTGCAGGATGCCGCCAAAGCTGCCAGTCTGCAAGGAGCCGCCAGAGCTGCCAGTCTGCAAGGAGCCGCCAGAGCTGCCAGTTAGCATGGAGCAGCCAGGGCCGCCAGTCAGCATGGAGCAGCCAGGGCCGCCAGTCAGCATGGAGCAGCCAGGGCCGCCAGTCAGCATGGAGCAGCCAGGGCCGCCAGTCAGCATGGAGCAGCCAGGGCCGCCAGTCAGCATGGAGCAGCCAGTCAGCATGGAGCAGCCAGAGCAGCCAGTCAGCATGGAGCAGCCAGAGCTGCCAGTCAGCATGGAGCAGCCAGTCAGCATGGAGCAGCCAGAGCTGCCAGTCAGCATGGAGCAGCCAGTCAGCATGGAGCAGCCAGAGCTGCCAGTCAGCATGGAGCAGCCAGTCAGCATGGAGCAGCCAGTCAGCATGGAGCAGCCAGAGCTGCCAGTCATCATGGAGCAGCCAGTCAGCATGGAGCAGCCAGAGCTGCCAGTCGACCAGACTCTCCCAGATCTGCCAGTCGACCAGACTCTCCCAGATCTGCCAGTCGACCAGACTCTCCCAGATCTGCCAGTCGACCAGACTCTCCCAGATCTGCCAGTCGACCAGACTCTCCCAGATCTGCCAGTCGACCAGACTCTCCCAGATCTGCCAGTCGACCAGACTCTCCCAGATCTGCCAGTCGACCAGACTCTTCCAGATCTGCCAGTCGACCAGACTCTTCCAGATCTGCCAGTCGACCAGACTCTTCCAGATCTGCCAGTCGACCAGACTCTTCCAGATCTGCCAGTCGACCAGACTCTTCCAGATCTGCCAGTCGACCAGACTCTTCCAGATCTGCCAGTCGACCAGACTCTTCCAGATCTGCCAGTCGACCAGACTCTTCCAGATCTGCCAGTCGACCAGACTCTTCCAGATCTGCCAGTCAGCCAGGATCTGCCGAAACCACCAGCCAGCCTGGATCTGGTAGATTCATCAACCTGCCTGAGCTTCCTCTCACTCCTGAGCTTCCTCTCACTCCTGAGCTTCCCCTCAGTCCCGAGCTGCCTCAGTCCCGAGCTGCCCCTCAGTCCAGTGGGGTTCTGGGTGAGGACTACTAGGCCATGGTCGGCGGCGAGGGTGGACTATCCAGGGACGCGAGGAGAAGGGACTAAGACATTGATTGAGTGGGGTCCACGTCCCGCGCCGGAGCCGCCACCATGGACAGACGCCCACCCGGACCCTCCCTATTGTTTTGAGGTGCGTTCGGGAGTCCGCACCTTAGGGGGGGGGTTCTGTCACACCCTGGTCAAAGTATTTTGTGTTTATCTTTATTTATTTGGTCAGGCCAGGGTGTGGCATGGGTTTTTGTATGTGGTGTGTATGTATGGGGATTGTAGCTAGTGGGGTGTTCTAGCTAAGTCTATGGCTGTCTGAAGTGGTTCTCAATCAGAGGCAGGTGTTTATCGTTGTCTCTGATTGGGAACCATATTTAGGCAGCCATATTCTTTGAGTTTGGTGTGGGTGATTGTCCTTAGTGTCCTTAGTGTCAGTTTGCACCAGTTTAGGCTGTTTCGGTTTTCATTACGTTTATTATTTTGTAGTGTTTGTATTTTGATTCGTGTTTTACGTTTGTTTAATAAACATGGATCGCAATCTACACGCCGCATTTTGGTCCGACTCTCCTTCGCATCAAGAAAACCGTTACAGCACCTGCACTGTGATAGTCTCAGAGGTCCGTTAAAAACGCAGAGAGCATCATGAAGAACAAGGAACACACCAGGCAGGTCCGAGATACTGTTGTGAAGAAGTTTAAAGCCGGATTTGGATACAAAAAGATTTCCCAAGCTTTAAACATCCCAAGGAGCACTGTGCAAGCGATAATATTGAAATGGAAGGAGTATCAGACCACTGCAAATCTACCAAGACCTGGCCGTCCCTCTAAACTTTCAGCTCATACAAGGAGAAGACTGATCAGAGATGCAGCCAAGAGGCCCATGATCACTCTGGATGAACTGCAGAGATCTACAGCTGAGGTGGGAGACTCTGTCCATAGGACAACAATCAGTCGTATATTGCACAAATCTGGCCTTTATGGAAGAGTGGCAAGAAGAAAGCCATTTCTTAAAGATATCCATAAAAAGTGTTGTTTAAAGTTTGCCACAAGCCACCTGGGAGACACACCAAACATGTGGAAGAAGGTGCTCTGGTCAGATGAAACCAAAATTGAACTTTTTGGCAACAATGCAAGACGTTATGTTTGGCGTAAAAGCAACACAGCACATCACCCTGAACACACCATCCACACTGTCAAACATGGTGGTGGCAGCATCATGGTTTGGGCCTGCTTTTCTTCAGCAGGGACAGGGAAGATGGTTAAAATTTATGGGAAGATGGATGGAGCCAAATACAGGACCATTCTGGAAGAAAACCTGATGGAGTCTGCAAAAGACCTGAGACTGGGACGGAGATTTGTCTTCCAACAAGACAATGATCCAAAACATAAAGCAAAATCTACAATGGAATGGTTCAAAAATAAACATATCCAGGTGTTAGAATGGCCAAGTCAAAGTCCAGACCTGAATCCAATCGAGAATCTGTGGAAAGAACTGAAAACTGCTGTTCACAAATGCTCTCCATCCAACCTCACTGAGCTCGAGCTGTTTTGCAAGGAGGAATGGGGAAAAAATTCAGTCTCTCGATGTGCAAAACTGATAGAGACATACCCCAAGCGACTTACAGCTGTAATCGCAGGAAAAGGTGGTGCTACAAAGTATTAACTTAAGGGGGCTGAATAATTTTGCACGCCCAAGTTTTCAGTTTTAGATTTGTTAAAAAAGTTTGAAATATCCAATAAATGTCGTTCCACTTCATGATTGTGTCCCACTTGTTGTTGATTCTTCACAAAAAAGTTTTATATCAGTTTTATATCTTTATGTTTGAAGCCTGAAATGTGGCAAAAGGTCGCAAAGTTCAAGGGGGCCGAATACTTTCGCAAGGCACTGTATGTAGTGTTGTGTGTGTTTTCTCCTGGCAGGGGACACAGTAGGCAGTAGTGACAGGCTCTTTTAGGGTATTATCAATTCTATCTAAACCAAACGGGTGTCAGTGTTCAGCAAACATATACATACAGTGGGGCATGCTGTGTGTGTGTGTGTGTGTGAGTGTGAGTGTAGAGTATGACGAGAGCTAAGGGAGAGAGAGTTGAGAAGGTGTGTGTGTGTGTGTGTGTCTGGGCTCTGCAAACATAAACATGGTGGTGTGTTAGTCTGATCTGTGGCGCAGCTCTACTAAGTCCCACTGCCAAAACAAATAGTGTGCACGTCACGTGTATTTTGTGTGTGGGCATGCATATGTGCACGTGCATGTGCGTGTGTAGCTGCTAAGTGCTACTGGGCCGCTGCCAAAGCAAACAGCTCTAATGAGAAGCAGCTCCTGCGGAAGAGAGGAGGCCGGAGCTGAAGCCTGGGGCTCACCAGCCCAAACACACTGGCCCTGCTGTCTCCCACACGGGCTTAAATAGAGGCCTGTTCACGCCCCACGGCCACCTCCACCCCTCCAACCTCTTCCACCTCACCACACAGCACAGGAGTTAAAGTGTGAGAGAGGTAGATGGGGGGGGTGTGAGGAACGGTATGGTATGGGGGTTAGGAGGCATAACAGTTAACAAACTGATTTATTTACCTTTATTTAACCAGGCAAGTCAGTTAAGAACAAATTCTTATTTTCAATGATGGCCTAGGAACAGTGGGTTAACTGTTAACCTTGTCAGCTCAGGGGTTTTGCAACCTTTCTGTTACTAGTCCAATGCTTTAACCACCAGGCTACCCTGTCGCCCCAGATCTTGTATCAGTTCTAGGTAATTATGTCTGGGGGATGGGGGCTACATGTGTTCGTAGATGTTTGTGAGTGCCAAACCTCAGGTGCTTTACAGACTAATCACTGAAACTGCAAACATGCACGCACGCACGCACACACACACACACACACACACACACACACACAAATAAACCCACCTCTACAGACTGGCCCGGAATGATGAGGCGGAGGGGGAATGTCTTACTCTTGCAACACCGGCATGGTTACTCCTGACAGGGTTACTCCTGACAGGGTTACTCCTGACACGGTTACTCCTGACACGGTTACTCCTGGCACGGTTACTCCTGACACGGTTACTCCTGACACGGTTACTCCTGACAGGGTTACTCTTGACAGGGTTACTCCTGACACGGTTGCTCCTGACACACACACACACACACACACACAAATAAACCCACCTCTACAGACTGGCCCGGAATGATGAGGCGGAGGGGGAACGTCTTACTCTTGCAACACCGGCATGGTTACTCCTGACAGGGTTACTCCTGACACGGTTACTCCTGACACGGTTACTCCTGACACGTTTACTCCTGACACGGTTACTCCTGACAGAGTTACTCCTGACACGATTACTCCTGACACGGTTACTCCTGACAGGGTTACTCCTGACAGGGTTACTCCTGGCATGGTTACTCCTGACAGGGTTACTCCTGACACAGTTACTCCTGACACGGTTACTCCTGACAGGGTTACTCCTGACACGCTTACTCCTGACACTGTTACTCCTGACAGGGTTACTCCTGACACGGTTACTCCTGACACGGTTACTCCTGACAGGGTTACTCCTGACAAGGTTACTCCTGACAGGGTTACTCCTGACACGGTTACTCCTGACACGTTTACTCCTGACATGGTTACTCCTGGCATGGTTACTCCTGACATGGTTACTCCTGACATGGTTACTCCTGACAGAGTTACTCCTGACAGGGTTACTCCTGACACGGTTACTCCTGACACGGTTACTCCTGACACGTTTACTCCTGACATGGTTACTCCTGGCATGGTTACTCCTGACATGGTTACTCCTGGCATGGTTCTCCGTCATTCACCAAACTGTAAAAGTGCTGCCACAAACAGCACCTATTACTTGGTTATGTACACAGGAGCAGCAGCATTAGCACAGTACCACTGGGAGGAAACCAGAGGAGTGTGTTCTTTGGGGACTGTCTGTTAGTGTCTGTCTGTTAGTGTCTGTCTTTTAGTGTCTGTCTGTTAGTGTCTGTCTGTTAGTGTCTGTCTGTTAGTGTCTGTCTGTTAGTGTCTGTCTGTTAGTGACTGTCTGTTAGTGACTGTCTGTTAGTGACTGTCTGTTAGTGTCTGTCAGTGTCTGTCTGTTAGTGTCTGTGTTTGTGAGAGAGAGAGGGAGAGAGAGAACTGTAACAAATTCAGAAAAACACATGTGTATTATTGTACTGGGCTGATTGTGCACCAACAGAGATATAACCCCATGAAAGCCTGCTGTGTGCTCTGTGATTGCCAGATGTGTGTATATATGGGTGTGTTTGTGACTAACATACAGTATAACTCACACACAGACAGAAATAGCATACACACAATGCATTGCACAAACACCAGAGGGGAGACCATACAATACAATGTCATATTCAAAACACACACACACACACACACACACACACACACACACACACACACACACACACACACACACACACACACACAGACACACACTCACCCCCTCTACCGTGTGTGTGTGTCTGTGTGTGTGTGTACAGGGGAAGAGTAGATGGGAGATTAGGGTCTAAAGTCTCTCAGTCTCCAGGACAATCCAGTCTGCCTGGCTACCCTCCATTCATATTATAATACACACAGATACAGAGATAGAGACGGGTGGGGGAGAGAAAGAAAGAGAGGGGGGGGAAACCAACAGAGGGGGAAAGGGGAGACAGGCACAGGAAGGAGGGGAAGGGGAGAGAGGGGTAGTGGTGGGAGAGAGTGAGAAGGAGACAGACACAGGAAGGAGGGGAAGGGGAGAGAGGGGTAGAGGTGGGAGAGAGTGAGAAGGAGACAGCCACAGGAAGGAGGGGATGGGGAGAGAGGGGTAGAGGTGGGAGAGAGTGAGAAGGAGACAGGCACAGGAAGGAGGGGAAGGGGAGAGAGGGGTAGAGGTGGGAGAGAGTGAGAAGGAGACAGACACAGGAAGGAGGGGGAAGGGGAGAGATGGGTAGAGGTGGGAGAGGGTAAGAAGGAGACAGACACAGGAAGGAGGGGGAGAAAGGGGTAGAGGTGGGAGAGAGTAAGAAGGAGACAGAAAACAGCAGAATCTCCTCTTCAAGTCAGTCCAGATGTGAGTGACCCTTGTAACTGAATGAGCCCCATACTGGCTGAGCTGAAAAGCTGATGATGTTGTCATGCAAACAGCTGTGCCTTGGACATTTCTCCCCACATAAATGGACTGATTGTTTTGTACAAACATTGCTTGCTAAATTAATGCTATCACAAGCCACATCAAACAATGTGCTTTTCCTGAACTCAAACGCAATATTCTGGTTATCATATTATTCAAGTATTTAGAAATGTTTAGCATTTGTATTTATTTTTGCTTGGTACCGCCAAAGCGCAGCTGTAGAACTGGGTGGTGTAATCATTAGTCCAAACCATAGCAAACAGAAAACGTTTTGCAAACGATAGTTTATATTGGACAAATGCAGCTAGGTCGTTCCCCGTTTGGTTCTGTTGGTATCCTAGTGAATACACCCCTGGCTTCCTAGGTGAGCGCGCCGGCCTAGTTTGCGGCTGTGGGCACAGGTTGCACGCTTCTTGTTAAGTGGTTTCTCCCGTTTAAGGCGTGTTTTCATAGTCTATCAGAAACACTGACGTTTATGTGAATTGGTTCGTTGATTTCACAAACGTGCTAATTTCAAGCTGTTAGAAAGTTAGTGGTACAGTCACCAGAAAAGGTTGGGAACCACTGTGACAGCCTATCATTACTATTGACACTGACAATTGTCAGCCAATAAGTGTTGTGCATTGTGTATTGGCCAATTTAGTTTATTGTTTGTTCAAGTTACATATTATTTTTGTCATCTGTACATTCTTGTAACTACAACCTCAAGTCTTCATCTCTGGCACAGTAAATAAATACCACTCAGCTACTGAATATCGAACCTGGATTGTCTGCCACTAGCCGAGCTTACTGAGCTGAAGCCTAGGCATTAGCATGGGGAACCAACACACACTTTCAGGTATGAGGCTAATCATTTTACAAGCATGATTCTTTGCACCATCTCTGCTAGGCTACTTGAGCATTAGTGTCTTTGCACCATCTCTGTTGGGCTACTTGAGTATTAGTGTCTTTGCACCATCTCTGCTAGGCTTCTTGAGCATTAGTGTCTTTGCACCATCTCTGCTAGGCTACTTGAGCATTAGTGTCTTTGCACCATCTCTGCTAGGCTACTTGAGCATTAGTGTCTTTGCACCATCTCTGTTGGGCTACTTGAGCATTAGTGTCTTTGCACCATCTCTGTTGGGCTACTTGAGCATGAGTGTCTTTGCACCACCTCTGCTAGGCTACTTGAGCATTAGTGTCTTTGCACCACCTCTGCTAGGCTACTTGAGCATTAGTGTCTTTGCACCACCTCTGCTGGGCTACTTGAGCATTAGTGTCTTTGCACCACCTCTGCTAGGCTACTTGAGCATTAGTGTCTTTGCACCACCTCTGCTGGGCTACTTGAGCATTAGTGTCTTTGCACCACCTCTGCTGGGCTACTTGAGCATTAGTGTCTTTGCACCACCTCTGCTAGGCTACTTGAGCATTAGTGTCTTTGCACCACCTCTGCTAGGCAACTTGAGCATTAGTGTCTTTGCACCACCTCTGCTAGGCAACTTGAGCATTAGTGTCTTTGCACCACCTCTGGTAGGCTACTTGAGCATTAGTGTCTTTGCACCACCTCTGCTAGGCAACTTGAGCATTAGTGTCTTTGCACCACCTCTGCTAGGCTACTTGAGCATTAGTGTCTTTGCAGCACCTCTGCTAGGCAACTTGAGCATTAGTGTCTTTGCACCACCTCTGCTAGGCAACTTGAGCATTAGTGTCTTTGCACCACCTCTGCTAGGCTACTTGAGCATTAGTGTCTTTGCACCACCTCTGCTAGGCAACTTGAGCATTAGTGTCTTTGCACCACCTCTGCTAGGCAACTTGAGCATTAGTGTCTTTGCACCACCTCTGCTAGGCAACTTGAGCATTAGTGTCTTTGCACCACCTCTGCTAGGCTACTTGAGCATTAGTGTCTTTGCACCATCTCTGCTGGGCTACTTGAGCATTAGTGTCTTTGCACCACCTCTGCTGGGCTACTTGAGCATTAGTGTCTTTGCACCACCTCTGCTGGGCTACTTGAGCATTAGTGTCTTTGCACCACCTCTGCTAGGCTACTTGAGCATTAGTGTCTTTGCACCACCTCTGCTGGGCTACTTGAGCATTAGTGTCTTTGCACCACCTCTGCTGGGCTACTTGAGCATTAGTGTCTTTGCACCACCTCTGCTGGGCTACTTGAGCATTAGTGTCTTTGCACCACCTCTGCTGGGCTACTTGAGCATTAGTGTCTTTGAACGCTTGAAAGTATGTTCCCACTGCACCCTGAGTTTCCCTCTGATCTGTATGTCCATCCGTGGGCTTTAGCCGGGTGTTTAGTGTTCTGGCTGGTGTTTATAGTATCTGATCATTAGCCCTCATATCCACACTTACAGGGCTGTGTGTGTGTGTGGCAATGCTGTCTAATATCAACCCTTACAGAGCTGGCAGTAGCACCCTGACCCCTGCCCGTTTGGTCACATCCTGTTTGTTTCTGACCCATTTCCTGTCGGCTGGTGCTGCACTGTTTGTGCTGGCGACACATCGCTCTCTGGTCACTGGGAGGGCAGGTGTGGCGAGAGGAACTCAGTGTGTGTCTGATAGAGAGTGAGCGAGAGACAGACTCAGTTAGAAGGATATTTTGGGCACAGTCAGCCCAGCAAATTATTTTTAGGATTGAGTTACTGAGTGTGTTGTGCTGGATGGCACTGTGTGTATGCGTACCTATGTGCTTGCTTGTGTATGTATGTGTTGGCATCGGAGCAGACTGGCAGGCTAGGGGGTTGTGTGCTGTGTGAAAGAGCTGTCAGAGTGACGCTCCTCCTGAATTGAATATAGAACAACAACTCTCCTAACAGTCATACCTCCTCTGCCTCCTCTCTTTATCTCCTGAATCTGCTTATCAACTCTCTTTACCTCCCCTCTACCCTCTCCAACTTTCTTTTCTCTACCCCTCCTCTACTCCTCACCCCATTTCACCCCTTCTCTACCTCGCCTCTCTCTCTCTACCTCTCCTGAATCTTCTCTTTAAACTTCTCTACCTCTTCTGAATCTTCTCTTTAAACTTCTCTACCTCTTCTGAATCTTCTCTTCAAACTTCTCTACCTGTCTTCTCTCTCTCTCTCCCCATTGCACATCTCCTCTCAACCCCCCCTCTCTCCACCTCTCCTCTCAACCCCTCCTGTCTCTACCTCTCCTCTCAACCCCTCCTCTCTCTACCTCTCCTCTCAACCCCTCCTCTCTTTACCTCTCCTCTCAACCCCTCCTGTCTCTACCTCTCCTCTCAACCCCTCCTCTCTTTACCTCTCCTCTCAACCCCTCCTCTCTTTACCTCTCCTGTTTACCTCTCCTCTCAACCCCTCCTCTCAACCCTCCTCTCTTTACCTCTCCTCTCAACCCCTCTTCTCTCTACCTCTCCTCTCAACGCCTCCTCTCTTTACCTCTCCTCTCAACCCCTCCTCTCTTTACCTCCTCTCAACCCCTCCTCTCTTTACCTCTCCTCTCAACCCCTCCTCTCTTTACCTCTCCTCTCAACCCCTCCTCTCTTTACCTCTCCTCTCAACCCCTCCTCTCTCTTTTTCTACCTACTCACCCCACCACATTTATACTAACAACATCCCACTGTGTGTGTATGCATGTGTGTGTGTGTGTGTGTGTGTTTGGGATCAGTTGTTCCTTTCAGGATATTGTATTATTCCAGGGTGAGCACTCTCTTAAATGTGGCGATGAAATCCAGGTAAACCATCGGAATGCCATTGGAATTCTATTGGACTTCCATGTGAATGCAGCGTGATAAATCTCACTGGCACAGCCTTGCCAGAGGGCATACACACTAAGGTCTACAGGTTCACTACAAAACACACATCTATTCAGGTTCACAGACCACCCGCCTCACTCAGTGTTATCATCAAGTTTCCCAGGACACTCATGAAGAGATGTGTTCTGAGAAGATTCTCCCCTCAGACTCAGAGTGTGTTTGTGTTATCCTGTATTTTACAGTAATGGATGTTCTTGTTCCCATGGTGATGAATCTATGCTGGGCCACCCCTCAGCTGGAGGTAGGTTCACTCCTCACCCAGGCTAGATTTACATAGAGCTAGAAACTCTCTCTTTCTGTGTATGTGTGTGTGTGTGTGTGTGTGTGTGTGTGTGTGTGTGTGTGTGTGTGTGTGTGTGTGTGTGTGTGTGTGTGTGTGTGAGAGAAGGTGAGTCTGGGTGGTCTGTGGGGGTGTATTGGTGAGTATGCCTGTCTCCGTGGTGACAGTAGACTCATGAACGCTCTGCCATCAGATATCCATGGATAACTCCCAGCCTGAGACGCTCTTAGCCAATCCTCTCTGATTAAACACTTATTCACACAAATGTGCGCGCACACACACTCATCTCCTCCTCCTTCACAAAGATAACCAATTCAGCCCCCAAATGAAGCCCTTAAATGATGTCACCTGGGTAATCCAAGCTGAGCTAGTAAGGCATTAAACTGTCACAGCTTCAGGAAGGAAGAGCTCTCTGTTGTTCACAGAAATCCTCCCGTCCACATCCCTCACCTCTCTGGTAACAAACTCATAAAAAAAGTATAGATGACTAACTTTCCCATGCTGTTGGTAAGAAGAATAGAAAAGAGAAAAGTGTTATTGTACACACATAGGCCTGCAGCTTTATCCTCGTAATACTCACAGATATCCACGCCCAGATGGACAGAGCTTTGGATGCGCTTGTCTTTCAACTGTAAAATATAGCGTGACGCCAACTACGTGCCACCGTGCTCCAAAAAGGACAGTGATGAATTATTATACACTTGAGTGTACAAAAATTAGTAACACCTTCCCAATATTGAGTTGTACTCCCTTTTGCCCTCAGAACAGCCTCAATTCATCAGGTCATGGACTCTACAAGCGTTCCACAGGGATGCTGGCCCACCTTGACTCCAATGCTTCCCACAATTTTGTCAAATTGGATGGATGTCCTTTGGGGGGTGGACCATTCTTGATACAACCCAGCAGCGTTGCAGTTCTTGACACACGCAAACTTGTGCGCCTGGCACCTACCACCATACCCCGTTCAAAGGCACTTAAATATTTTGTATTGCCCATTCACCCTCTGAATGGCACACATACACAATCCATGTCTCAATTGTCTCAAGGTTTATAAATCCTTCTTTAACCTGTACTCTCCTTCATCTACACTGATTGAAGTGGATTTAACAAGTGACATCAATAAGGGATCATAGCTTTCACATGGATTCACCTGGCCAGTCTATGTCATGGAAAGAAAGCAGGTGTTCCTAATGTTTGGTACACTCAGTGTATAAGATAAAACATCGACACAGTAGAGTTAAATGTGCTATAATTTAAGCAGAACATGACACTATCTATTATCTTTACATCATGTGACATCCACTTTCACCCAAACAAACCTGTCCTTTCTCTCTGTTCTGTTCAATACTGCAGGTTGTCGTTTAAAAATCCTCCGTATTTTTATGCTGAGGATTTTTACGACATCAGTGGGGCAAGATCGACATCTTGTGGTCGATTGTTGGCCTTCTGCATATATACTTTGTCCTCTGATGTAAAGGGAAAAAGCTCATTCTATTTATGTGTTTAGAAAATGGACACTTTATTAAATCAAATAAAACTAAAGACAGACTTCATTTGGCCGTTAGTTGTTATTACATTCAAGTTATATCAGGTAGGAACCTACGTTGGTAGGTCTTTGGGTTTCCTTTCGGACAGCTGTTTGAACACGCTGCCTGTGTTGAACAGCTGAGATCGTATCTGTCTTTGATCTTATTGTAGCGAGGTGAGTGTTTTTAATACCAGATACCTATGAAAGAAGCGTAGCTAATTTGATTGTCTGAATTTGATTCTCTGGCTACTGTTAGCTAAGATAGCAAGCTTCCGTGTATGTGGACACAGTAGTATTGTTGACAGCACTGGCCGTTAGGTATTTGTTACAAATTTAAATGTTCACATGATTCATTTGATAGGGTGTCAATCTTACTTCGGGTGTGTTCATTAGTCAGATGCCGTTGTAAAACGTTTTGTCTGTTTGCAACTGAAACCGTTTTACTCTAAACATAAATCGTTTTGCAACGAAAACGAGAGTTTCTATTGGACAAAATCCCTTCCCGTTTTGTTATGTTTGATTCCTGTAGTAAATGGTTTCCGTTGCAGAACGTGAATGAATAAACCCCAGGTCTGATTGATCGAGACGTTGTGTTGTCTGGTGGCAGTAACCATGGAATCTGCCTGTCGCAAAGACCAGCCAAAACTGAACTCCACTCCTACCAGAGGAGGCGGGGCCAAGCAGAAATCTGCCCAGCAGGAACTGCGACAGCGCACAGAGGTAAAGTGGGACACAGCATTGCCTTGCCTGAGTGCCACTCTGTTTCAAACTAGCTAAACGACAAGCGTTGGCTAAAGTGGAAACCCGACTGGCCAGTCCATCAAACAATGTCATTCAACTTCTTTGCAGAAGCTTGAGCAGTTTGAACTAATTCAATCACCCATAGAATTACAGCCAACATGGTGGCTG